>NC_134496.1:49248147-49390535 GCF_040206685.1 Ascaphus truei | reverse complement strand
TCCTCAACAGTTCAAACTCATAATCCAGGGATCTCGGGAGACAGCGGGACCCCACAGAGTCACAGCTGTTTGGGATGTGCACCTGTGGCGAGGAGAGGGGAGCGGGTAGATACACACACACACACACACACACACATACATAACACACACTATACACACACACACCTATACACACACACACACCACATACACATACACATACACACACCCATACATAACACACACATATACACACACACACACCATACATAACACACACCTATACACACACACACGACACACACACACACACACACACACACACACACACACATACATAACACACACCACACACACACATACCCATAATACATACACACACACACACACACACACACACATACATACACACACCTATACACACACACACACACACACACACCACACACACACCTAAATAACACACACCTATACATAACACACACCTACACACACACACACCATACATAACACACACACACACATACCCATACATACATACACACACACACACATACATACATACATACACACACCTATACACACACACACACACACACACACACACACACACACACACACACCCATAATAACACACACACACACACACACACACACACACACACACACACACACATACATAACACACACACACACACATAACCATTACATACATACACACACACACACACATACATACATACACACACCTATACACACACACACACACACACACACACACACACACACACACACACACATCCCATACATAACACACACACACACACACACACACACACCTATACACACACATACATACACACATACATACATACATACATACACACACACACACACACACACACACACACACACCCATATCATACTAACACACACATACACACTATACATACTAACACACACATACATACACACATACATACACACATCTACTACATACTAAACACTCACACACACACACCTATACATACTAACACACACATACATACACCTATACATACTAACACACAAACACATACCTATACATACTAAACACACACACCTATACATACTAACACACACCTATACACACATACATACACATATATACACCTATACATACTAAACACACACACACACACACACACATACATACACACCTATACATACTAACACATATACACGCACCTATACATACTAACACATATACATGCACCTATACATACTAACACACACCAATACATTCTCCCCCCCCCCATACATAAATACACACCCCCATAACACCCCGAGACCCCGTATTACTCACCCGGCCTCGCATCTCCCCGCGCGGGGTTCAGTTTGGTGCTCACTTGGATAACGCCGTCCCCCGACTTAGGTGGCCCAATAGCTCCAAGTCAAGGTCCTTAACACTGCCCTGAGCCTGAGGGAGGGGGTGGAGAGAGCAGGGGAAGGGAGGGAGAGAGCAGGGGAAGGGAGGGAGAGAGGGGCAGGGGGGGAGAGAGGGGAGGAAAGGAGAGAGCGAGAGAGGGGTGGAGAGTGAGAGTGAGAGGGGAGAGAGAGAGGGGAGGAAGGGAGAAAGCGAGAGAGGGGGACGGTGAGAGGAGAAAGGAGCATGAGAGAGAAATAAGTGGGAGAGAGAGGTGGGGAGCGAGAGTGTTGGGAGGAGGAGAGGGAAAGGGGAGTGAGAGAAAGAGGAGTAACACAAAAAAGAGAGAGTAATAAAGACCGGATCAAAATGCTGTGAAGTCGTCTCCTCGTCAGGGAAGATTGTCACCTCATCCATTTGAGGCTGGCTTATTGAATACATGGCAAACACAGAGACAAAAGCTGCTCTTCATCCACCTTATTTCCCCCCCCCCCTTCCCTCTCCACCCAACACTCCCTCCACCCACTTCCTCCCGCCAACTCCACTTCTCCCTCCATCACCACTCCCCTCCCTCTCCCCACTTCCCTCTCCCCACTTCCCTCTCCCCCTTCCCCACTTCCCTCTCCCCCTCCCCACTTCCCTCTCCCCACTTCCCACTTCCCTCTCCCCCTCCCCACTTCCCTCCTCCTCTCACCTCTGACCCGTAGAAACCTTTCAGCAGCCTCTTGTGCCCCGGGCGCCTCGCTGAGCTCCCGAGCTCCGCGAATCCGTGCAGATGTGCGTTCAGAGCCGCGTCTTCTGCGCGTCCCAGCCCGGTCACCACGATCTGATAGTGCATGTGACAGTGTTCGTCCAGCGACACCCAGGCGTGACCTGCCGAGCCTGTCTGCAGCGGCGGGGACACAAACTGACCGGCAAGTGGGACCGGGAGCTCTGCACGGACACAGAACGCGGGTGTGACAAAGTGGCAGGACCCCCACAAACCTGCCACCCTTGCCCCTCACACAGACATGAAGACACAGGGTGCGGGCTGTCTGCGGGCGCCAAGAAAACTATTCACCCCCCTGCCTGAGAGAGAGAGAGAGAGAGAGAGAAAAGAAAGAGAGAGAGAGAGAGAGAGAAAAAGACAGAGAGAAAGAGAGACAGAGAGAGTGTTGTGAGAGAGAAAAAGAGAGAGAAAGAGAAAGAGAGACAGAGAGAGTGTGTGAGAGAGGAAAAAGAGAAAGAGAGAGAGAGACAGAGAGTGTGTGGAGAGAAAAATAGAGAGAGAGAGAAAGAGAGAGAGACAGAGAAAGAGTGTGTGTGAGAGAAAAAAAGAGAGAGACAGAGAGAGAGTGTGTGTGTGAGAGAGAGAGAGAGAGAGAGAGAGAGACAGAAAGAGAGAGAGAGAGAGTGTGAGAGAGAAAAAGAGAGAGAGAGAGAGAGACAGACAGACAGACAGACAGAAAGTGAGACAGAGACAGACAAAGAGAGAGAGGAGGTACTGTAAATAAGAGGGAAAGAGAGACAGGAGTGGAGAAGTGAGTGAGAGGGGAGGAGAGGAAAAAGGGGAGATACAGAGGAGGGGAAAAAAGAAGAGAGGGAGAGAAGAGAGAGTTGAGTGGAGGGGGGGTAATGGAGAATGTGGGGATAGAGAAATGGAGAACACAAATGAAAGAAGAGGAGAGAGAAATCTATCAATCTATACACCCCACAGTATTAATCCATCATGTGCTTCTCACGTCGGAGAGCTTGGACACTCACCCTCATATCTGGCCCACAGGCCGCCTGTACAGCAGTGGGGTGATCTGACCCCTGAGCTCGCCCTCCTGGAAATCTTTTGTTGCCACGTTGAGGAACAGTTCGCTCTGTAGCAGCATGTGCAGGTCCCGGGCATTGGCGTCTACCCAGAATCCCCAGACCTGGGGAGAGAGACGCAAACTCGTTACACTAAATGTATGTGCCCACTGTGCCCCTCAATGTACCAACACTGACCCCTATTGTACCAACTGTATCCCGTTGTCTCTCCCATATCTCACCACCTCTTCCTTCTGTCTCTCTCTCCGTCCCGTCTCTCCTCATCTTCCTCTCACTTCCTCCTCCCTCTCTCTATCTCTCCCCCATCTTCTCTCTCCACCTTCCTCATCTCCTTCCTGCTTTCTTCCCCCACCCTTCTCCCTGCCCTCCTCTCCCTCCCTCATTTCCTCCCCTCCTCTCACCCTCCCGTCACGAAAGTCCTTGCTCAGATCGTGCAGAATGTTCCTCTTGATTTTCCTCCGAGGTTTGGTCTCCAGAGTCACAGATGTCACTGCACTCACGGTACCAGCGACTGTAACCTGGAACCAGAGGGGGATACTGTGAGGGGGACCAGAGACCCCCCAGAACACACACACTGCTAACCAAAGACACTCGCCTCCCCTAGGAGACACAGAGACCGTCAACCAAACACAGGACACAAAAATGCTCCCAGACTGATCCCCATCATGACCCATGTCCACTGTACCTGATACTCTAGGGTCCCGTTCTCATGCAGTGTGAGGGTCGCGGAGCCCACCGCTCCAGTTTTGGTGGGAATCAGAGCATCACCCCCTGATAACACACTCTGCAGGGCTGCGCAGAGAGATAGAGAGAAGGAACATCGATATGTAACAACGTCAGTGCCAATCAATGTTCACCCCTGACCTGTGACTCTCCCCAGCGGGAGACCTGGGTCCCCCCCTACATTATTCCCTGCTGAGAGAGTCTATGGTGTGTCACTTACTGTCACACGACTTCCTGGCCATGATGATGCCTGAAATGTGCTGCCTGTGTCTCCCCTCCGTCTCCACCGCAATCTCCAGCTGCCCCTGAGCCAACCACAGCATCTCACGACTGGACAGGTCCGGCAAAACCTCGGCAAAGTCTGGGTCCTGCAGGGGGAGGGACACGCTCATGATATGAGGAGCGAGGGGGGCCATGGTAATTACATGGGGAGTGAGGGGTCCCCACTAATGACATGGGGTACAAAGAGGCACGGTGGGTAATAAGACAATTTAGGACTTATTCAAGTGAATGTGCTTGGAGGTATCTTATGGGGTAACACTGTTTAATAAACATGGCCCTAAATGCTCTGCTTTTATACAGAGCTTCCTGTTTGTGCAGCCGCTTCAGGTGTGCAGCCTCCCCTCCCACCCAACTCATGTATGTGATCTGCGTGTGACTCACCTGAGCCGTGATGTTGGCGTGAAGCTCACGTAACACGTGATTGTGATGCAAGATTTGCACACGTATCGGGATCCGGTCTGAAACATGAGAGACGAGTCATTGACTTCCACATGTGGAAAACCCAAACCCATTCCCACCCCACATGTGGAAAACCCAAACCCAGTCCCACCCCACATGTGGAAAACCCAAACCCATTCCCACCCCACATGTGGAAAACCCAAACCCATTCCCACCCCACATGTGGAAAACCCAAACCCATTCCCACCCCACATGTGGAAAACCCAAACCCATTCCCACCCCACATGTGGAAAACCCAAACGCATTCCCACCCCACATGTGGAAAACCCAAACCCATTCCCACCCCACATGTGGAAAACCCAAACCCATTCCCACCCCACATGTGGAAAACCCAAACCCATTCCCACCCCACATGTGGAAAACCCAAACCCATTCCCACCCCACATGTGGAAAACCCAAACCCATTCCCACCCCACATGTGGAAAACCCAAACCCATTCCACCCCACATGTGGAAAACCCCCATTCCCACCATGGACAAGACCACATGTGGAATACACAGGACCTTCCCCCATAAGGACACAATACGTGTCCTGACACCACCATTTGCCCCTCACACCTCCTGTGCCCCTCAGGTTCCTTTCACTCCCCACCTATTCTTCACTGTTCCCCCTCATTCTCTTCATGCACCCCACCCCGGTTCCTCACACTATTTCAAAGTCCCCTCCTCCCCCACCCGGTCCTTCTCTCTACCCACCCAAGGCCTCATCCTTCCTCCCCCTCGGTCTCTCCCTAGTCCCTCACTCCCTCCCCCTCAGAACTCACCTCGCTCCCCTCCACGCAGCCCCCTGGACATGAGAATAAAGTTGAGATTGTCATCCACGTCACTGAGAGTAAGCATTGCAAGACCCCCCCCACCCGTCACCTCAGGGACCTCCGGGGTCAGGAGGGCGCTGAACGTCTCTGTGGAGGGGGGAGACAAGATAGACAGTGACCCCAACAGCCACCCCTTCCATCACCCTCCCGATTAACCCCTGCAGTGCATCCCCCCCTCTTCCCTCTAACTACATCCCCACCCCCCCAGTGTCCGCCCTCCCACCCTTCATTCTCTCCCATCCCCATTACCTGTAAACAGAGCTCGATGCCGGACGATCTTGCCGAAGATTTCGGGTTCAGAACGCGTCGTTGTCACCAACGAAACGAGAAGGTGACCAGAGCGGAGGAGACGCAGAGAGGAGCGGGGGAGGGACCTCCACATCCCACAGATCTGAGGAAGCGAAGTGTCATCAAAGGAGGAGGGGGGGAGAATAGAGGGAGGAGGAGGAAAGGAGGGGACAGGGAGGGGAGGAGAAGAGTGTGAGTAGGAAGAAAGGAGGGGACAGAGGGAGGGGAGGAGAAGGAGGAAGAAAGGAGGCGACAGGGAGGGGAGGAGAACAGTGGGAGTAGGAGGAAAGGAGGGGACAGAGGGAGGGGAGGAGTAGGAAAGGAGGGGACAGGGGGAGGGAAGGAGAAGAGAGGGAGTAGGAGGAAAGGAGGGGACAGAGGGAGGGAAGGTAGAGAGAAAGGATGGATGGAAGGAAGGAGTGGGGGGGACAGAGGGAGGGAAGGTAGAGAGAAAGGATGGAGGAAGGAGTGGGGGGACAGAGGGGGGGAAGGTAGAGAGAAAGGATGGAAGGAAGGAGTGGGGGGGGACAGAGGGAGGGAAGGTAGAGAGAAAGGATGGAAGAAGGAGTGGGGGGGGATGGTCAGATCACTACTCACCACGTCACTCTGAGGGGATCTCATCCGGTGCACTGGGTGCTCAAATAGCACCGAGCCCTCGGAGTCTGTGAAACGGACACGGGACAGTCTATCCATCCTGAAACCAGACAGAGGAAATGGGATGAGGGAAAGAGAGAGATTGTGGTGGGAGAGAGAGACTGGAAGGAGGGGGGAAAGGGAGGAGGGAGGGAGAGAGAGTGAGGGGGGAAAGCGAGAGTGGAGGGTGAGAGGAGGGAGAGAGGAGGGAGAGAGAGTGTGGAGAGAGGAGGGTGAGGGAAAGTGGAGAGAGGAGGGAGAGAGAAAGTGGAGGGAGAGAGGAAGGAGGGCGATAGAGAGAGTGAGGGGGGAGATAGAGAGAGTGAGGGGGGAGATAGAGAGAGTGAGGGGGGAGATAGAGAGAGTGAGGGGGGAGATAGAGAGAGTGGAGGGAAAGAGGAAGTGAGGGGGGAGATAGAGAGAGTGAGGAGGAAAGGAGAGAGTTTACAAACATACATGGATGTGTCCCCAGTAAACGTGAGAGGAGACAGGAGGAGAGAGATGGAGAGAGGGAGAGTAGAGAGTCTGAATACAGGGAGCCTCCTACCATTTGTAGGTGATGGAGAAGAGCAGGCTGGAGCGTTGCAGGGTGAATCTGGCTTTGGCCACCCCACTGGTAACTGGGGGCCACACGTGGCTTGGAGCGGTGAGCAGGGCCACATATTCTGCAAGAGCAAGCACAGGTCAGCTGTATGTGCTGTATGGCCACAAAGTCATACACACACACACACACACACACACACACACACACACACACACACACACACACACACTGTATACAGGTGTATATATATACACATATATACATACACACACACACACACAATGTATACAGGTGTATATACACACACACACACACACACACAATGTATACAGGTGTATATATATACACATATACATACACACACACACACAATGTATACAGGTGTATATATATATACACATATATACACACACACAATGTATACAGGTGTATATATATACACATATATACATACATACACACACACAATGTATACAGGTGTGTATATATATACACATATATACATACACACACACACACAATGTATACAGGTGTATATATATACACATATATACATACATATACACACACACACAATGTATACAGGTGTATATATATACACATATATACATACATACACACACACACACACAATGTATACAGGTGTATATATATACACACACACACACACACACAATGTATACAGGTGTATATATATACACATATATACATACATACACACACACACACACAAACACACACACGTGTGTGTGTATATATATATATAATCAAAAAAATAAATAGATGATACCGTTCTGTGGCTAACAAAATGCTTTTATTTGTGCGAGCTTTCGAGATACACTGATCTCTTCTTCCGGCGGTGTTACAATGAATGAAGCAAGCAAAGGGTATACTTAAAAACAGTGTCTCTTGGAATGTTATCTGTGCTTGTCCCTCCCCGTGTGTGGATGTGATTTATGGCTAAAGGTGTTAAATGGTTCCTGAAAGTTAGTGATGTAAGAGTGTGTGTGTGTGTGTATCTGTGTGAATATAAATGAATGGAGAGCCCACAGTGTATACAGTGCTTTACAAAAGGTGTGTGGAGTGGAAGTTAATATAAATGGTGTGGGTAGGCATATACATACATACACAATGTATACAGGTGGGTAAATATATATATATTTACACATACACACACACTCCAGTGAGTGAGAGTGAGGCTTGACGGAGTAAGCAGTGAATGGGTTAATGTGGGTTTGGCCAGCGCTTCTGCCTAATAGACTCAAGCTGTATCAAAGATGTTTCCAATAATAATTTAATATTTATCTGGTTCAGGCGGGTTGGATTCTGAATATCACATCTGTACAGTGAGGGGGGGGGGCTGCTCTCAGGGTGGGGGCTGTGTTTGTGGGTGTAACCTGTACTGCAGGACTTGAGGTGCAATAGTTTGGGGGGAGGGTGTGACCTTTTCAGCAGGACTTGGGGTGCAGTATTTTGGGATGTTATCTGTACAGCAGGACTTGGGGTGCAGTATTTGGGGGTGCTCCCTGTTCGGAAAGATTTGAGGTGCAGTATTTGGGAGTTATATGTACAATAGGACTTGGGGTGCAGTATTTGTGGGTGCTACTTATAATGTAGGACTTGGGGTGTGGTATTTGAGGTGTTACCTGTATGGCAAGACTAAAAGTGCAATATTTGGGGGTGTTGCCTGTACAGAAGGACTTGGGATGCAGTATTTGGGGGTGTTACCTGTACAGCGGGACTTGGGGTGCAGTGTTTGGGGGTGAGACCTGTACAGCAAAACTTGGAATGCAGTATTTGGGTGTGAGACCTTTACAGCAGGACTTGGGGTGCAGTATTTGGGGGTATTACCTGTACAGCAGGACTTGGGATGCAGTATTTGGGGGTATTACCTGTACAGCAGGACTTGGGGTGCAGTATTTGGGGTTGTTACCTGTACAGCAGGACTTAGGATGCAGTGTATTTGGGGTTGTTACCTGTACAGCAGGACTTGGGATGCAGTGTATTTGGGGTTGTTACCTGTACAGCAGGATTGAGGTGCAGTATTTGGGGGTGTTAATTGTACTGCAGGACTTGTGGTGCAGTATTTGAGGGTTTTATCTGTACGGGAGGACTTGGGATGCAGTACTTGGGGTTGTTACCTGTACTGCAGGATTTGGGGGTGTTACCTCCAGGGTAACGATTTGGGATGCAGTATTTGTGGGGTGTTACCTGTACAGCAGGACTTGGGGTACAGTATTTGGAGGTGTTACCTGTACAGCAGGACTTTTGATGCAGTATTTGGGGGTGTTACCTCCAGGGTAAAGACTTGGGATGCAGTATTTGGGGATGTTACCTGAACAGCAGGACTTGGGGTTCAGTATTTGGGAGTGTTTACTGTTCGATAAGACCTGGGGTGCAGTATTTGAGGGGGTTATATGTACAATATGACTTGGGGTGCAGTATGTGGGGGTGTTACCTGTACTACAGGACTTGGGGTGTAGTATTTGGGGGCGTTACTTGTACTGCAGGACTTGGGGTGCAGAATTTGGGGGTGTTACCTGTACGGCATGGACTTGGGGTGCAGTATTTGGAGGTGTTACCTGTACGACTGTCCTCCGGAGACACATCATCGGAGCTCAGATACGAACGGTCATTATACAGATCATCGTCCTTTTCTTGAAAATATTCAAACCCGTCAAAAATAAAGTCTGATTTCTTCACAGAGGGAGCAGGGGGAGCTGCACAGGGGGAGGGAGACAGGTGCGTGAGGGGAGCACTGATAATGTATATGGGGGGTGAGGGGGGTGCGGGCACAGGCTCTTGTCAGGGGGACGTTCTTACCCTTGGGGCAGGTCTTGCAGCAGTGCCCGGGCAGCAGGATGGGGTTCCCGCAGGAGGGTGGCGGGCAGTCGTGTTTGATATTCTTGCAGCTGACTTTCCCTGATGGTTTCCCCCGACGACTTCGCAGCTAAAAATACAACAAATTAATAAATATATTTATGTCTAGAAGACGTACGTTGTGTGGTGAAGGAGACAGGCGCGGGAGATTGGAGCTGTGAAGCTGCACTGGGGAAGATTTGAGCCCCAGCTGGGGGCTCATACCAGTCCCCTTGTCAGGGAGATGAGCTGTTAATGTCTGGATGAGTCTTCCAATTACTACTCACTAATTACTCCCTAATTGGGGAAGATGAGCTGATACAAAACCCCATCAATACACAAAATAAGTTACTTCCTCCCAACACATTACTACCTGCTCCTAATGGCCAGGCCATTCATTAATCATGTATTCATTAATTAGCCATTAAACACCTACTTCTCTCTGGGTAGTTCTTGAATTTTAATGTGTCTGTTTCCAGTATCTCTGCCAGTACTCTGTATTCCCCCCCCCGCCCCGTGTTTGCTCAAAGCCCCCCCTGTATTTACCACAGCCCCCCCCCCTGTATTTACCCCTCTATATTCTCCCCAGCCCCCCTGTATTTGCCCCCAGCCCCCCCCCCTGTATTTACCTCCCTATATTCACCCCAGCCCCCTGTATTTGCCCCCAGCCCCCCTGTATTTGCCCCAGCCCCCCCCCCTGTATTTACCTCCCTATATTTACCCCAGCCCCCCTGTATTTGCCCCAGCCCCCCCCTGTATTTACCTCCCTATATTTACCCCAGCCCCCTGTATTTGCCCCCACCCCCCCCCGTATTTACCTCTCTATATTTGCCCTAGCCCCCTGTATTTGCCCCCTCACCGGCTCACAGTAGCACAGCACACAGTGCATGACTCCGAACGGCTCCCCCAGATCCGGGTGCCACGAGTCCTCCAGGGAGTAAAACTTTCCCCCAAATGTACATCCTGAAAAAGAGAGGAGAGCGGAGCTGAGCGGAGACTCACAGAGCGGGGCTGAGTGGAGACTCACAGAGCGGAGCTGAGCGGAGACTCACAGAGCGGAGCTGAGACTCACAGAGCGGAGCTGAGCGGAGACTCACAGAGCGGGGCTGAGTGGAGACTCACAGAGCGGAGCTGAGCGGAGACTCACAGAGCGGGACTGAGTGGAGACTCACAGAGCGGGGCTGAGCGGAGACTCACAGAGCGGGGCTGAGTGGAGACTCACAGAGCAGAGCTGAGCGGAGACTCACAGAGCGGGACTGAGTGGAGACTCACAGAGCGGGGCTGAGCAGAGACTCACAGAGCAGGGCTGAGTGGAGACTCACAGAGCGGAGCTGAGACTCACAGAGCGGGACTGAGTGGAGACTCACAGAGCGGGGCTGAGTGGAGACTCACAGAGCGGAGCTGAGCGGAGACTCACAGAGCGGGACTGAGTGGAGACTCACAGAGCAGGGCTGAGTGGAGACTCACAGACTGGAGCAGAGACTCACAGAGCGGAGCTGAGTGGAGACTCACAGACCGGTGCAGAGACTCACAGAGCGGAGCTGAGTGGAGACTCACAGAGCGGGGCTGAGTGGAGACTCACAGAGTGGGGCTGAGTGGAGACTCAGAGCGGGGCTGAGTGGAGACTCACAGAGCGGGGCTGAGACTCAGAGTAGGGCTGAGTGGAGACTCACAGAGTGGGGCTGAGTGGAGACTCACAGAGCGGGGCTGAGTGGAGACTCACAGAGCGGGGCTGAGACTCACAGAGCGGGGTTGAGTAGAGACTCACAGAGCGGGGCTGAGACTCACAGAGCGGGGCAGAGTGGAGACTCACAGAGCGGGGCGCACATGTGTGCCTGAATCATTGTGTCACTGCTGGAAGATATTATGCTGAGGTTGGTGCAGCTGCTGCTCCTGGCAGAGTCTCTGGGTGAAGAGAGCAGGCCGGAGCCAGACGCTGCCTCTGAGGAACCGTAACGTGGTGGAAAACACGACGCTGCTCCACCTACATCCCACATACTGCTCCCATTAACCCCTGCACTGCCGGGCCCTGCAGAGCAATATGTGTGTGACAGTGCATATATATCTCAGTGCAGAGCAGTATATATCCCTGTGCAGAGCAGTGTGTGTGACAGTGCAGAGCAATATGAATCTCTACATAGCAGTGTGTGCGTGCGTGAGCGTGTGTGAGAGAGAGTGCAGAGAACTATATATCTCTGTTCAGAGCAGTATATATCACTGTGCACAGCGGTGTGTGTGACAGTACAGATCAGTATATATCACTGTGCAGAGCAGTGTGTGTGACAGTACAGATCAGTATATATCACTGTGCACAGCAGTGTATAACAGTGCAGAGCAGTATATATCACTGTGCAGAGCAGTGTGTGTGACAGTGCAGAGCAGTATATATCACTGTGCAGAGCAGTGTGTGTAACAGTGCAGATCAGTATATATCACTGTGCAGAGCAGTGTGTGTAACAGTGCAGATCAGTATATATCACTGTGCAGAGCAGTGTGTGTAACAGTGCAGATCAGTATATATCACTGTGCAGAGCAGTGTGTGTGACAGTGCAGAGCAGTATATATCACTGTACAGAGCAGTGTGTGTGACAGTGCAGATCAGTATGTATCACTGTGCAGAGCAGTGTGTGAGTGCAGAGGAGTATAGATCACTGTGCAGAGCAGTGTGTGAGTGCAGAGCAGTATATCTCACTGAGCAGTGTGTGTGTGTGACAGTGCAGAGCAGTATATATCACTGTGAAGAGCAGTGTGTGAAAGTGCAGAGCATATATATCACTGTGCAGAGCAGTGTGACAGTGCAGAGCAGTATGTATCACTGTGCAGAGCAGTGTGTGAGTGCAGAGGAGTATATATCACTGTGCAGAGCAGTGTGTGAGTGCAGAGCAGTATATCTCACTGAGCAGTGTGTGTGTGACAGTGCAGAGCAGTATATATCACGGTGCAGAGCAGTGTGTGAAAGTGCAGAGCAGTATATCTCACTGAGCAGTGTGTGTGTGACAGTGCAGAGCAGTATATATCACGGTGCAGAGCAGTGTGTGAGTGCAGAGCAGTATGTATCACTGTGCAGTGTGTGTGTGACAGTGCAGAGCAGTATATATCACGGTGCAGAGCAGTGTGTGAGTGCAGAGCAGTATATATCACTGTACAGAGCAGTGTGACAGTGCAGAGCAGAATGTATCACTGTGCAGAGCAGTGTGTGAGTGCAGAGGAGTATATATCACTGTGCAGAGCAGTGTGTGAGTGCAGAGGAGTATATATCACTGTGCAGAGCAGTGTGTGAGTGCAGAGCAGTATATCTCACTGAGCAGTGTGTGTGTGACAGTGCAGAGCAGTATATATCACGGTGCAGAGCAGTGTACAAGGGACCCTGCAGCCCTGATGTAGTTAAACTGGGACTGGGATATTTTGGATTGGAGGTTGTTATGGGAAAACCTTCCCACAAAGTGTCCAGAACCCCGATATTCGCCTGGGATCTGAGCTCTGGCAACAGAACAGCTCTGTGTGTTATATAAACATTCCCTCATAGCAACTAATAAGTGAATCCCGTCCTATGGGAGCAATTACTGGGACAGAACCTTGCCTGAGACATCCTCCACACGCCTCAGCTTAACTCCAATAACATTCCTACAAGTTACCCCAAAACTCCACAGAACTGCCCCAGAAACAGCCTGACCCCAAAGATCAGCAAAAAAGTTTCACTGAACCTCACACCTGGGACAGACAGGACAACTCCCTGAAACCTATAATATACGGGCTGTGTTATATATATGTATACACACACACATATACACCATCACATTTTAAGTTATGGTGGGTGAAAAAGGCAACAAGAAACCTCCATCGTATTGCATATAGCACATAAAAAGATCCCATTCGCAGTACATTCACGTCTTAGGCTGGGGCCATGGGACCGCAGACCGCGCGGACGCGTCCGCACGCTGAGCGATCAGACTGCCTTACGTTCACGTGCATGCGGCGTGCGGGCGGAAGTGGGAGGGGGCGCACGTTGCGCTAGAAATCAGTTGAAACTGATTTCTTGGCGCGACAGGCCGGTCACGTAAGCGGTTCGCCCAATGAGGGTGAACCAGCTCCGTGACGCCCCTAGGCACGCCCCCAGCGGCGTGGCTCTACTGGCCACAAAACAAAGCCGCTTCACGTGAGTGACGTCACGACCGCGCACGCCTCCGCACGGGCGAAGGCGCCATGGCCCCAGCCTGAGACAGGTCTGCAACCCTGAGACCTGTGCAGTGCAGCGGGAGCGCTGTGTGCCAGGGGATAATGGGGAAGGGCAGGGAGCGGACCTGTCTAAGACATGTGAATGTGCGCACACAGGATCTTATTATTTGCTATAAATATATATATATATATATATATATACGCACACACACCTTCTGATACTCTGAGGGTTATTACATGGCAACAATCAAAAGGGTTAAATTATGATCAGAAATGCGATTGGGAAGTGTGACATGTATTAATAGTGTGCGTGTGTATATATATATATATATATATATTATTTTTTTATTATTATTACTTTTTTTTTTTTAAAGGTATCACATAATACTGAATGTACTCATTCATTTTGCACACTGGTACTTCTATTTATTTCATATATACACACATTATATTTTATATATATATATATATATATATGCACTGCTACTTCTATTTAAAAAAAATATTTATATATATACACATACACGTGTGTGTGTGTGTGTGTGTGTGTGTGTATGTATGTATATATATATATATATATATATATATATATATATTAAATAGAAGTAGCAGTGCTAGTTCAGTTGCATTGCAAAATTAATGAGTACATTCAGTATTATGTGATACATTAAAAAAATTAGATAGACACACACTCTTAAAATTATCAGTACCCCCGTGGCTATGGTATTAATACCCATTTGCCCATGGTATCAGTACCAACAGTATCACTCACCTGTCTGCGCCTTGGAGGGCAGGGGTTCTTGTTCGGGCTGGATCGGGAGAAGGACTTTGGGTCGAGAAGCATCAGAATCCAGTGTCCAGAGGGTGAGGAGGAGGAGTACACACGACATCTCCATGATGCCCCAAATCCTGCCTATACCCCTGACACTATACCACTGGGTCCCTGTCACCAAGTGTACCACTGTGTCCCTATTCCACTGTGTGTGTCCCTGTCACCCTGTCACACTGTATGGGTGCCCCTGTTACACTGTGTGTGTCCCTGTTACCCTGTCACACTGTGTGTGTGTGTCCCTGTTACCCTGTCACACTGTGTCCCTGTCACCCTGTCACACTGTATGGGTGCCCCTGTTACACTGTGTGTGTCCCTGTTACCCTGTCACACTGTGTGTCCCTGTTCCACTGTGTGCGTCCCTGTTACACTGTGTCCCTGTTACCCTGGCACACTGTGTGGGTGACCCTGTTACCCTGGCACACTGTGTGGGTGTCCCTGTCACACTGTGTGGGTGTCCCTGTCACACTGTGTGGGTGTCCCTGTCACCCTATCCCACTGTGTCCCTGTCCCAGTGTCCCTGTTACCCTGGGTATCTATCTGCAAAGCTTCTCCTGTGGGCAGCACGTTGACCCTCAGCAGCAGATGTCCGTTGGACAGTCCAGTCCCGTGGCTGGAGCACCTTCTTGTGATGGCTCCGTGGGACAAGGACCAGGCTTTATACCCCAGCGCAGACACAGGGGCCCGGCACAGCAAACAAAAGCCCCTCTCCGCCCCCCTCCATCAGCCAGAAGTATATTGGACTCACTCTGGGGAGATGATGAGCTCCCAGCGGGGTCTCTGCCTCAGGAAAGTGACTGCTAAAAGCAATGAATAGTCTCAGCAGGGAACAGCGGGGGCCCCCAGCTCCCCACACCCCGGGCAGGACAGAGACACGGCATCCTGACTCAGGCTGGACCCACCCAGGAGAGTGGGCAGCAGGACAGAGGGTGAGAGGGGGGGGGGGGGTGAGAGAGAGGAAGAGAGGGGGGGGGGGGAAGAGGGTGAGAGAGAAAGGGGGGGGGCGGAGAGGGTGAGAGAGAATGGAGGGGGAGAGAGGGGGGGAGAGGGTGAGAGAGAAAGGGGGGAGAGAGGGTGAGAGAGAAAGGGGGGGGGGGCAGAGAGAGAAAGGGGGGAGAGAGAAAGAGGGGGGAGAGAGGGGTGAGAGGGTGAGAGAGAAAGGGGGGAGAGAGGGTGAGAGAGAAAGAGAGAAAGGGGGGAGAAGGTGAGAGAGAAAGGGGGGATGAGGGGGAGAGAGAAAGGGGGAGAGAGAAAGGGGGGAGAGGGTGAGTAGGGGGAAGGGGTGGGAGGTTGAAAGATGGAGAGACAAGGTTGGGGATGGTGGGAGAGACAAGGTTGGGGATGGTGAGAGAGAGGGTTGGGATGGGGGAGAGAGTTGGGGTTGGGAAAGGGGGGAGAGAGAAGGAGATGGAGGAGAGAATTATATATGAGCGAGAGGAGAGAGAACGCGAGAACGCGTAAAAAAGAGAGATAGAAGGGGAAAGATATGGGGGAGAGAGATTGAGAGGGGGGAGAGAGGGAAGGAGTAAGAGAGGGGGTGGATGAGGGAGTGGGGAGAGAGAGGGTTGAGAAGGGGTCAGAGGGTTGGGGGAGAGAGAGGAGATGGGGGAGAGAAGATGAGAGATAGGACATGGGAAAGAGGGAGATAGAAGGCAAGAGAGAGGGGGAGAGAGAAGAAGTGAGAAATAGAGAGAGAGAGTGGAGAGATAAAGACAGAAGAGAGAGAGAGAGGGGGAGAAAGGGGAGTGAGAGAGACATGTCAGAGAGGGGGAGAGAAAGAAGATAGGGGAGGGAGACAGAGGGGGAGAGAGGAGGCAGAGGGAGTGGAAGAGACAGAGAGAGAGAGAGCAGAAGGAGAGAGAAAGAGAGATGGGGAGAGATAAAGAGGGGGAGAGGAGAGAGAGGGATGAAAAGAGAGACTGAAACAGAGAAAAAAAAGGGAGGGGGGAGAGAAAAAGATAGAGAAAGAAATGCGAGAATATATAAGCATGTGTATCTGTGTGTATTGCAGTGTATCTGTGTATATAGCAGTGTATCTGTGTATAAGCAGGTGTGTATCTGTGTATATTGCAGTGTATCTGTGTATAAGCAGATGTGTATCTATGTATATAGCAGTGTATGTGTGTATAAGCAGATGTGTATCTGTGTATATAGCAGTGTATGTGTGTATAAGCAGATGTGTATATGTGTATATAGCAGTGTATCTGTGTATAAGCAGTGTATCTGTGTATAAGCAGATGTGTATCTGTGTATATAGCAGTGTATCTGTGTATATAGCAGTGTATCTGTGTATAAGCAGATGTGTATCTGTGTATATTGCAGTGTATCTGTGTATAAGCAGATGTGTATCTGTGTATAAGCAGATGTGTATCTGTGTATAAGCAGATGTGTATCTCTGTGTATAAGCAGATGTGTATCTGTGTAAATAGCAGTGTATCTGTGTATAAGCAGATGTGTATCTGTGTATAAGCAGATGTGTATCTGTGTACATAGCAGTGTATCTGTGTATATAGCAGTGTATCTATGTAAATAGCAGGGTATCTGTGTACATATGTGTGTGCATGCATGTGCACATTGGTATTTGTCAGTGTAGGTGTGTTTAGGCGATATGTATTGGTGTGTGTGTGTGTGTCTGTGTAGCACGTGTGTGTGAATTTCTGCAGTGCTTCTGGTACAGTATATGGAGTCAGTCACTAAAAGTGGCAAAGTGCACAATTAAAAAGTGTGCTTTGAAAAAATGTGTCCTGTCTGACTCCATAGTGAGAGAGATGCAGACACATCACTGTGTGTTACTATTGTGAGGTCACACTCACACCCTGTCTGACTCCATAGTGAGAGAGATGCAGACACATCACTGTGTGTTACTATTGTGAGGTCACACTCACACCCTGTCTGACTCCATAGTGAGAGAGATGCAGACACATCACTGTGTGTTACTATTGTGAGGTCACACTCACACCCTGTCTGACTCCATAGTGAGAGAGATGCAGACACATCACTGTGTGTTACTATTGTGAGGTCACACTCACACCCTGTCTGACTCCATAGTGAAAGAGAGATGCAGACACGTCACTGTGTGTGTCACTGTGTGTTACTATTGTGAGGTCACAATAACACCCTGTCTGACTCCATAGTGAGAGAGATGCAGACACGTCAGTGTGTGTTACTATTGTGAGGTCACACTCACACCCTGTCTGACTCCATAGTGAGAGAGATACAGACACGTCACTGTGTGTGTTACTATTGTGAGGTCACACTAACCCTGTCTGAATCCATAGTGAGAGAGATGCAGACACGTTACTGTGTGTTACTATTGTGAGGTCACACTCACACCGTCTGACTCCACAGTGAGAGAGATGCAGAGACGTCACTGTGTGTGTTACTATTGTGAGGTCACACTCACACCCTGTCTGACTCCATAGTGAGAGAGATGCAGACACGTCACTGTGCGTTACAATTGTGAGGTCACACTCACACCCTGTATACTGGTGATTGGGTTTCCGCTTGGCAGTCGGTCCAGTGAAGATTCTGACTGTGCCCCCGAGGCTGCTGCCCATTGTCTTGGCTTTGAGTCGGAGACTCTGCTTGGGCTGTCAGATATTTACATATCAGCATCAGTAGGACCGCCTGAGTCACTTGTCTGATCTTGTGCATCCTCTCAGCAGTGTGGCTGAACTCAGATCTCATCCCTGGGCTGGTTATGCATCTTCTCAGCTCCTCTCTAACCAGCTGCCTGCTGCTTTGCAGTGTCCTGCTTCTAGAAAGCCCACTGTCGGACACTGATCTGCAGACATCTAGCACAGTACTGTTACCCACACAATGCTTCTCCTCGTGCCTTCTCTGCTTCTTGTTAAGCTCCTGGTATAATTAGTCCTCACCAGCTGTGGTCAGATCCCTGCAGCCTGTCACTTCTCCGGCACCTGAAACACAAGTGCAGCCATTCTCACTGACCCTGCACCATGTTAACGCAGCTCTCAGGATGTTCAGCACTGAGCTCACCCACTGCACCCCGCACGCTAGTCACCCACTGCACCCCGCACGCTACTCACCCACTGCACCCCGCACGCTACTCACCCACTGCACCCCGCACGCTACTCACCCACTGCACCCCGCACGCTACTCACCCACTGCACCCCGCACGCTACTCACCCACTGCACCCCGCACGCTACTCACCCACTGCACCCCGCACGCTACTCACCCACTGCACCCCGCACGCTACTCACCCACTGCACCCCGCACGCTACTCACCCACTGCACCCCGCACGCTACTCACCCACTGCACCCCGCACGCTACTCACCCACTGCACCCCGCACGCTTCTCACCCACTGCACCCCGCACGCTACTCACCCACTGCACCCCGCACGCTACTCACCCACTGCACCCCGCACGCTACTCACCCACTGCACCCCGCACGCTACTCACCCACAGCACCCCGCACGCTACTCACCCACTGCACCCCGCACGCTACTCACCCACTGCACCCCGCACGCTACTCACCCACTGCACCCCGCACGCTACTCACCCACTGCACCCTACTCACGCACAGCACTCTTCTCCCCCCAACACTGCACTTTTCTTTTTGCCCTATTTTTCCTTCCATTTTATCTTTTCACTCCTTAACTGCACAGGTTAACCCTGTCTGTGCTGGCTGGACAGGAACCCCCATGCAGATCCACCAGCCATGTTTCTGCCTGGCCTATTCGGCATGGAGAGCGTGAAGGCCTGGGCGGCCATATTGTCCAATTGAGCCTCTTTATTTCATTGTACACATTATTGTTCTGCTTGCTGGTTCCTGGGTGTTTTCTCTGTCACTTAATTTCCTTCTTCAGTCCCCCAGCAGCGCAGATTCACTTTCTCTTGTTCCTGTTTGGCTGGGACCTTGTTACTAATGTATCATTGTTCATTCATTAGGAAGTGTGATCCCACACACACAGCCTAAACCCCATCCCATTAGGGCCTCAATGAAAAGGTCCCAGCTCGACTGCAAAATCCCTGAAAATAAGGGTGCTTCTTAGACACAAGGAGCACAACAATGCACAGGGCCTAACGATGTGTGGATTAGGGCATCTGAATGATGTATTCATTGATAAGCACTGTGACAGATATATATTTCCCAACAATATACCACATTTCCTGCACCCATTGAGGGTGATTAATTAGGGGTTTTCCCAGCTGCAAATCTGGAAGCAAATGCAGCATATTAAGATACTGGCCCAGATTTATCAAAGAAGAAAATCCATCTGGTTTCAATGGGACGGTGTTTCTTGGCTAAAAGTGGTGCAGTTTGTTTTGGAGCGGGGACCTGAACCCCTCAGTGTATTGTCGGCCTCATCAGAAAAAGGAGAACCCCCCCCCCAGAGTATTGTAATGTCATTTTAGATACATTTAAAGACGTACCAATGATTATACTTCCACTTTCAGCGTTACCATATATATTTGCATTATCTTTGCTTACAAGTGACTTTCAGTGTAAATAACTTGCACCCAGCTCGGTAACTGCACTGAAATGAGCAGGGACAGGCTGTCTCCAGCCTTTCAGTTACCCTACCCCCATAGCACCTACCAGGACTTTACATATGCTCCTCATCATATAAGCGCATACCTATGTGTACCAGCACTCACTGATGTCTTGGTTACCCGTATGAGGAGCTTTCTTCAACCAAGTTATTCTTTGAATTGTGAATGTGACTGGTGACCCGATTCATTGTAGCACTGTATATTACAGAACTCTGTTCTGTGTGTTTACTCCGGCCATGTGTGTCCTGCTGAATTGTTAGCGGGAGTTTTAAATGGCCCTCAGCAAAACACATTGAGGATCATTTAAAAAAAAAATAAAAAAACCCTTTGGCCTGGAGTAGCTTTAATGTGCATGTTCTCTGTGCGGAGGAACGTGTCTAAAGTGCTGGAGAATAACTGTCACGTGAAAAACTTGTTTTGTCCCTCGTCCTCGGGACTAGCAGATGTCCCCAAACTCTCCAGGGTCCCCCGTGACTGCTGCTTCAGAAGAATTTAATAAAAAAATGCAATTCCGCTTACACCACTTTTTAATTAAAGGGACGTGAAAAGTCGCAGCGCCTGCACGCGACGGGCGGGATAGCTTGCGCTCGGTGATACGACCAGGACCGCTTACGTGATGGGACAGCCCGTAATATTCTCCCCGGGAAATGTCAGACATTGTCCCGGCTGCACTGTAGGACCTAGGTTTGCCAGGTGGCTTCTCCAAAAACACTGGTAAAAATAGGTGATGCCATAGCAACGTGCTGTCACTTGACGCCGCATTGCCATGGCGACGCGTGTGAGAAGCCGCCGGAGCCAAGGTAAGTTAGGTTTACAGAGGCCCTTCAGCTCCCCCGGTACTTAAATTAAGTGCCTTCGGGAAGCGCGCCGGGCCTCTAAACCACGTGCCTTCACGCACTCAGTCTCGCGCCCCCCAGTTTGCGCACCGCTGCGCTACAAGATATCACAGCCTACTGTGCAATGAAGCTGCTTTTCTCCTGGAACAATACAGCAACTAGAACTTTAACCTACAAAATAATCCGCCGACTTGTAAAGCCAGAAGAATTGTAAAACGCGAACCAAACCGTGGGAATAGCCGGATGTGGCCTGCCAGCAAATCAGCGTTCAATATATTACTCTTTTACAACAGTTGTTCTCCCTTAAACATGTCGAAAGTTATCTTCCCCTTATTCTGCGTTTATCTTGAAGTCCCAAATGATTGTATTTAAAAAAAGACAAATATTTTACAGATGTCTGAGGATTCCAGAGCCCAGACTGAAACCCAAAGCGCTGGTTCTAGTCAGAGAGAAACTTCAGTTTCACTTGGCTTGAAATGGGCCGATGACAATTTAAATAGAGTCTGTGTCTCTGTGTCCCTGTGTCCCTGTGTCTCTGTGTCTCTGTGTCTCTGTGTCCCTGTGTCTCTGTGTGTGTGTCTCTGTGTCTCTGTGTGTCTCTGTGTCTCTGAGTCTCTGTGTCTGTGTGTCTGTGTCTCTGTGTCTCTGTATATATCTTTATATCTCTATATATAAATAAATATAGACCCTGCGCTCCTCCCTTCATGGAATATGCAGCTGGCAAAAAAATTGGCCTTGCATTTATGGAAAAATAAAAATACAATTCCAGCGCCCCTCCTACATTGGTTTGCAATTTATTAGTGCGATTTCGACATTTCAAACCTAAGTCTAACAAGGGAGCCGTTCCATGGCGTCTTTTTTATCAAAGCCCGATTCAGGCCGGCTGACCCCGTTACGGCATTCTCACATATATCAGTAAGTTTAGTTCGTAGGACAATAAGAAATTGTTTATTTAGAGCAGGAACCTGCTATATTTGGAGTTTACCTTGACGGGGCTAGCCGGCCTGAATCATGTTATTTATCAAAAGATGGAACAACGTGGCTCTTTTCTTATTAGATTTAGGATTAAAATGCACACATTTCACCAATAAATTGCAAGCCAATTGGAATTTTATGTGTGTGTGTGTGTGTGTGTGTGTGTGTGTACTATGTGACATTTATTCCATTGGGAGCCAAAACATAGAGAATAAATGTCACCTATTTTACACTGGAGAGCCTGTCCTGTTTTTCTTTATCTCTGTGCTACTCTGCTGGCACTTGCACGGTATCCACGCTGAACGACCTACATCTACCATCAAGTGAGTGCCCTGTCTCTGGACTGCAGGTACGGACCCCACTGCAGGTACGGGCTTAACCAGCAGGCGGAAGGATAGGAGGGGCACTCCATGTGTCTCAGATGAGTGTGTGTTAGGACATTTGTTTATCCAGAGAATGTTTATTAGCAATTTGCAAATGTAAAATAAAAGTGTTGTGTGTGTGTAGGGGACGGGGGTGATATTAGCCCAGGTGTGCTGCCTCCGTGGAGGGGTGCGGGGGTGTGAATTGTCTCTCTCTGACGCCCCCTCCTCTCTCAGAGTGACAAGATGTTCATTGCGTCGCTGCCTCCTCGTTACTCACTTCACACTGAACTAATTGGATACAATTATGGTGATTGTACTAATTAAAAGGAGAGTAGGAAGCGCAGAGCACTGGTTTCGGGCTCTTACCTGAGCATTAACCAGTTCCCTGCTGGGTTGGCAGGTTTAGGACACACTTTGGTCCTAATCAGACTCTCACTGCTCTGAGCTTAATCATAATGTTTTATACCTCATGTAGACTTAGGAAACCAGAACCTCCAATCAAGTAACATCTTGATTAGACTGTTAGCTCATGGGGACAGGCAGGATTGGTCTTTTAATTCTGATTGCTAGTGAAAGGCCTGTCCCTGATAATCTACAGTCAGGAGGTCATCCTACATTACATATGTAGCCATGCCATCTGTGGCTACTAGTCTGCTTCCCTCCTGGCAGTAAGCCCTGGTACAATCAGGTTGCCAGTAGTTATGGGGTTTTCCCCTCCTTGGCGCTGCACTTGAGTGACAGCGGAAGGCAGTGACATCAGGCCTGGGCATGACCAATCATGAGCCAGACCTGGTGCCCTCCTCCTGGCTGTACTTAAGGGCAGTGCCACCCCAAATTGAGTAGTGCCTCTACCCACTTGAGAGGGGCAGGTCACACAGCCAAGACCCTGAGTATTGGGCCTTCTCTGGTCCTCTTCCCTCCGGGGGAGAGGTGGTGTGTACCATACCTCTGCTAGAGGGGCAGCGAAGAGCTGGGGCAGCGAAGAGCTGGGACTGCTGCGGGTACCCTTGGCCTGTAGTGAAGGTCCAGGGACCATCCTTCAGTGATAGCTGAGCGACTGCATCGGGTAGAAACCTGCCTTGTGACTGTGCTGTACAGTGAAGACAATAAACCGTTCCTGTTGTTATACCTCCGGCCTGGTGTGTGATCTTACTAGGGGGAGAGGTAATCGGTTCTACCGTGGGAGATCCCCTTCAGTTCCCTGGAGCCTACGGCAGATGGAGGCGCTGCACTGCTAAAGAGGTATGTGGGGTATGAACCTCTTGAAGCCTAGTCCTGTGTCCCCACTAGCACTGGTGGATGACTCAGCCCTCCTGTTACCAGCAGGTATCATGCACCACATACGTAGTAATGGCCAAAAATCCCACCGGGTGGCGGGAAACACCGTTACACATATAACCCCAGGACTGTCTGATCCTGTCCCTGATAATCTACAGGTTGGTGGAGTTTGGGGAGCGCAGATATCACCAGATTATGAAAAATAGAAAACTTATAACATTGCAGATGGTCTGGATGGGGTGTGCTGAAGATAATCTATGAGATATTCACTCACATTTGGTAAAACAAGATTAAAGCAGCTTTCCAAATATAGTTTGGTGTGTGAATGCTTGACCGGATGTCAGTCAATCAGCTCAGATCTGGTTGCAGGTTCAGCGAGTGGCGTGAAGTTCTTAGATCCCAATAAAACAGGCAGAATACAGTATACCCGAGTGAGATCTGTTGTATTATGCAAATTGGACACATAAATGAAAAAAACATGTGATTGTGGGTCTAAGTCTTTATCTTCTTCAGCTGAAGAATATTAATGTAGAACATGCTCCTGAACCCGATTATACTGGGCCGCAGGACACATGGTGTATGAGTGGCCACTTTTTGATCAGAGGTTGCACAGAATGTTATTTTTGTCTTCATTACGCTGATGTCCCAGCTCTTTACATGGGCTGCATCTGATCTTGCTACATACAGTACCTCCTGATAAAAAGTGACAACGTGATCCACACTTAAAGCAGCATTTGGGCTGCCCACAATCAAAACACCTTCCTCTTTCATTTCCAATGAACAGGAAGTGCGTCACTGTGTTATAAACACATGAACGTTTAACCTCAATCTGATATCCACCATTCCAGTATTCACCATTGTAGATTTCTGGGGCTCCTTTGAGTATGTCACACTGGCGCTTCAGCAAATACTCAATGTCGACCCCTGAGATGGACTCATGATCAAATAGGATATTGACCATCACGGTGTCGGCCCAGTATAATCGGGTTCAGGAGGATGTTCTACATTAATATTCTTCAGCTGAAGAAGATAAAAGACTTAGACCCACAATTACAGAGACAAATTGCAGAAAGGCGAGATGTGTCCAATTGAGGAAGTTTTGAAGTCAATCCGTGATTAGATTGCAATAGAAAGAGAGGTTCCCAGAAGTAGTCATCTCCCACCTAAGACCCCACTCCCAAAATGAAAGGTCCCAGGAGGAGACAGTATGTTATAAGGACCAAGCGAGCGAACATTATCTTGAGAAAACAGCAGAACAAAACCAGAAGGATCTCACCGCTCCAGAACACTCGGAGCTAGTGGGTGACGGGGAAGAGGAAAGGGGGAGCCGCGTGGGAGATCCAGAGGACGAAGAAAGGGAAATCCACCACATCTGCAAATAAGAGTGAACCTTGAGTAAATGGGCATGTTCATACAAATATATACATGCAGTACTTCCATGCTGTGATCGACCATTCAAGACTCAAAAACATGTTTCAGCCACTACAAAAAGCTGATGGAAGAGCAAGAAAAGGACATTCTGGAAAATAAGTACCACATGTGATCAGGGGAGTGTAGGGTGGCACCA
The DNA here is from genome assembly GCF_040206685.1 of Ascaphus truei. Classification (NCBI taxonomy): domain Eukaryota; kingdom Metazoa; phylum Chordata; class Amphibia; order Anura; family Ascaphidae; genus Ascaphus; species Ascaphus truei. The sequence goes on along the minus strand of NC_134496.1, from coordinate 49,365,207 downwards.
TATAAAAGGATCAGGGGAGAGTAGGGTGGCATCATATAAAAGGATCAGGGGAGAGTAGGGTGGCACCATATAAAAGGATCAGGGGAGAGTAGGGTGGTACCATATAAAAGGATCAGGGGAGTGTAGGGTGGCACCATATAAATGGACCAGGGGAGTGTAAGGTGGCACCATATAAAAGGATCAGGGGAGAGTAGGGTGGCACCATATAAAAGTATCAGGGGAGAGTAGGGTGGCACCATATAAAAGTATCGGGAGAGTAGGGTGGCACCATATAAAAGGATCAGGGGAGTGTAGGGTGGCACCATATAAAAGGATCAGGGGAGAGTAGAGTGGCACCATATAAATGGATCAGGGGAGAGTAGGGTGGCACCATATAAAAGGATCAGGGGAGTGTAGGGTGGCACCATATAAAAGGATCAGGGGAGTGTAGGGTGGCACCATATAAAAGTATCGGGAGAGTAGGGTGGCACCATATAAAAGGATCAGGGGAGAGTAGAGTGGCACCATATAAAAGGATCAGGGGAGAGTAGGGTGGTACCATATAAAAGGATCAGGGGAGAGTAGGGTGGCACCATATAAAAGGATCAGGGGAGAGTAGGGTGGCACCATATAAAAGGATCAGGGGAGAGTAGGGTGGCACCATATAAAAGTATCAGGGGAGAGTAGGGTGGCACCATATAAAAGGATCAGGGGAGTAGGGTGGCACCATATAAAAGGATCAGGGGAGTAGGGTGGCACCATATAAAAGGATCAGGGGAGTGTAGTGTGGCACCATATAAAAGGATCAGGGGAGAGTAGGGTGGCACCATATAAAAGGATCAGGGGAGAGTAGGGTGGCACCATATAAAAGGATCAGGGGAGTAGGGTGGCACCATATAAAAGTATCAGGGGAGAGTAGGGTGGCACCATATAAAAGGATCGGGGAGAGTAGGGTGGCACCATATAAAAGGATCGGGAGAGTAGGGTGGCACCATATAAAAGGATCAGGGGAGTGTAGTGTGGCACCATATAAAAGGATCGGGAGAGTAGGGTGGCACCATATAAAAGGATCGGGGAGAGTAGGGTGGCACCATATAAAAGGATCGGGAGAGTAGGGTGGCACCATATAAAAGGATCGGGGAGAGTAGGGTGGCACCATATAAAAGGATCAGGGGAGAGTAGGGTGGCACCATATAAAAGGATCAGGGGAGTGTAGTGTGGCACCATATAAAAGGATCGGGAGAGTAGGGTGGCACCATATAAAAGGATCAGGGGAGAGTAGGGTGGCACCATATAAAAGGATCAGGGGAGAGTAGGGTGGCACCATATAAAAGGATCGGGGAGAGTAGGGTGGCACCATATAAAAGGATCAGGGGAGAGTAGGGTGGCACCATATAAAAGGATCAGGGGAGAGTAGGGTGGCACCATATAAAAGGATCAGGGGACAGTAGGGTGGCACCATATAAAAGGATCAGGGGAGGGTAGGGTGGCACCATATAAAAGGATCAGGGGAGAGTAGGGTGGCACCATATAAAAGGATCAGGGGAGAGTAGGGTGGCAACATATAAAAGGATCAGGGGAGAGTAGGGTGGCACCATATAAAAGGATCAGGGGAGAGTAGGGTGGCAACATATAAAAGGATCAGGGGAGAGTAGGGTGGCACCATATAAAAAGCAGAAAAAACAGGCAGTAGTGCCAAGACGTATAAAACGCTAGCAGCAGGATCTGAAATGGCTACTCACGTTATAAAAAATAAACATGCGTTTTCTCACATAAATGTGATGATGCGGGCGAATGAAGAGAGATCGTATTGATAGTGTACATGTTATATTTCCCCTGGTCACATAAAAAGTGCTTTGCAAGCTGCACTGTTGGGTCTTTCCCTTTCTCCCGAGATCCTCTTCATTCGCCTGGATCGCCACCGACCCGTCACCCTTTGTGTGTGAAAATGCCCGTTTATTTTTGTATGAAATGTGACTATCTATTCCACAACGGAGGAAGGACAAAGCCCCGACTACAGAAATGGTCAAGCTTAGACCATGGGAAACGATGACCATGGAAACGCTTACCAGCTACCTACAGGACCCCCAACCAGATCCTGAAGGACAGTATGGGAACCATGCTTGCGCTACAATGGATAGGCGCTTAGGGATGAGCACGTTGGATAAATGAATTATCCCACACCCTATTGGTAACTATCTAACAATTCAGTTTGGTTGCCCCCGCTTACATAGGGGTATTTTTTTCTATATACAGTACACAAGAATCAGGTATTCCTATATAGCAAAAATACCCCTATGTAATAATAACACTGTGTTTTTTTCCATGAGTAGAGTTGGCAGAGAGGTGCTGAACTACAACTGATACGGCAGCGCCAGTGTTTGCCAGAGTTTGTCCGCAGAGGTCTTTTGACGAGCTGAAGGACACGCCAAGGGAAACGTTAGATGAACTCCATGTTCACAGCAATGTTTCTAATCATTTGGAATTAGTAGGGTGTCCTCAAGCATTTTTTGGCAAAAAAACACTGATTTCTTTAAATGCTCCTTTCAAGGCCAGAGATCCAAAGTGCTTGGCACTTCATAGTATGCAAGTTAGGGGCAATGTTCATTTTTGTGGACTAATAGACAAAAGATGTCCTATACGTGATTGTCCTGCTATGACTGGAACCCGGCAGCATCTGCTGGTAGAATGCAGTTTTACGGTCAGCGTGCGGCAAAGATTGGCGCTTTTATTAAAGATCCCATGGCCAGACACGCTAAAGTAGGAGTATACTTATCAACAAAAAAAATCGAAATTATTTTTACTTGGACACAGAGCGGCCGTGGCATTCCTCGTTTTCCGCCTCTGGATAACCAGATCCCGACGCGTTACCAGAGATATAAATACAGATATAGATACAGATACACTGGGACCAGAACGTTGAACCCTGTGCTAAGAGATAATGGGGAAGGGCAGGGGGGGTTGCAGGCGTGTCTGAGACGTGTGAATGCGCTCACACGTGATATTTTTATTTACTTCATAATAAGGGAATTTTGTTACTGGATTATGCCAGTTTTTAATTGCACTAAATCACATAAAGTATTACATTTCATTCATTTAACCCTTTGGGCTTTAACATATTCCACCAAGTTTAGTCCATTGGGATTGGTGATGATGGCGCACACTGTAGGTACTTAAGCAACCCAGTGAGTACTTATCTTTAGGCACCTTGATGAAGATCTTACCCTCGAAACGCATTGGCAGGGGTCCGTTGCCCCAATATGCAGCTTTTTTAAAGGATCCAATAAATTGCTTTTCTATGGGTACGCACTCTGCTTGACCTCATTCATTTTTTCTACCTCTGGTGCAAGTAGTGCTGTGTTTTCTCCCCTATCTTCCCATTGGACAATAAGACATTGTATTTATTCAGTGCAGGCTCCGGCTATATTTGGAGGTCACCGTGACGAGGTTAGCCGGTTTGAATCATGTTTTGATCAAAAGATGCAACTAAATGTTTCCTTTTTAATTAGCCTTCAAAATGTAGAAATGTCACGAGTAAATTGCAAGCTAATTTGTCTGGAGCGTTGGAATTTATATATATATATATATATTTTTTTTTTAATTACAGGTTTGAAGCCGGGGGTCTCTGTCACTGAACTGCGATCATTTCAGCTCCCTGCATCCCGAGACACCTCCATAGCGGCGCCGTTATCTCTGCGCAGTTTAAATGTCCTAGCCAATAGGAAGTCACAAGGGCTGACATCACGACTTCCTATTGGCTGGCGAGACATTTAAAGACGCCGTTATGTTAGGCACACAGTGAGATCGGCGCTGCTATGCAGATAAGTATCTCCGGAAGCAGGGGGTCACCCGAGCTGAAATAAACCCGGTTGAGCTCTGGAGACCCTCCTGCTTCAATCTTGTACTAAAAATAATTGAAACGCCGCGCAGCTTGTCCGGCCTCGCAGTCTCCGCTGCAGCCTCGCCTCCACAAATCCTTATTTTCTCCCCCAAATCCTTCCCTGTCCCACTTCCAACCGGTGCATTCTTTCTACTTCCGAATTTCCCCTCTTAGTCTGCACTTTCACCGTTTCCAGTATAATTCAGGGGTCTCAACTTCAGTCCTCAAACCCCCCACCTCCCAACAGGTCAGGTTTTAAGGATATCCCAGCTTCAGCACAGGTGGTTCCTTTCATAGTGACTCGTAATCTCCACGTCCAATTCGCTTTGGACTGGTAATTGTTACCATGTGGCAGTGTTGGCTCTATAGGAGGGTGATCTGACCCAGTAACGCTTCCTTTGTGCGTGCTGATCAGCTTATCTAGAGTACCCCGTTCTACAAAGAAATAACCCCGCCTAGTGTAATGTATGTGTTATGTGGATTGGAACAGATCAGGTAATCGTTACACAATGAGTTCATAACCCTCCAGGTGCCTGCCAATGCATCTAAGATTTTCTTTTTTCAAGATGTGTCCGTCAACATTTCAGTGCTAAAAAGTAGTACAAACTTTCATAAAATGTGCATCGTTTGTGTAAAGATTTCATATATACGGCGCAGTTTGTTACATTATTGTCACGTCCCTTCCTGATGAATATCTGATCGATACAATTGAAATGAAAAACGAATGGCGTGTATTTGTATTTATAACTAGTAGTAAATATAAATAAGTGTAATAATATTTATAATAGCCATGCCGTGAAAATAATACATTTTGTTACCCTACATCAGGGGTTCTCAACTCCCGTCCTCAAGGGCCACCAACAGGACAGGTTTTCAGGATATCCCTGCTTCAGCACAGGTGGCTCAATCAGAGGCTCAGTCACAGACTGAGCTACTGATTGAGCCACCTGTACTGAAGAAGGGACTGATTGAACCACCTATGCTGAAGCAGGTATATCCTTAAAGCCTGGCCTGCTGCTGGCCCTCGAGGACTGGGGTTGGCCGCCCCTGATAGAGGCGGTATTGTCATAAAATACCCCCCCCCCCTTTTTTTTTAAAGTACAGGGCTGGATGCACAGAGCGCAGAATCTGCCCCCTTTGGGACTCGCACTGGGAAAGGTGCCAGGATGCGGGGGGCTTCTCCTCTCTCTGTAGTGTTTTTCCCGAGCCTGCCAACATCTTCCCTTTGCATAACCCAAGCTAGAACGAAAAAATGATGACGGGGAGAATCCAATTGCTTTAAATCTGGTGATGTTTTCACTCCACTTTTGCAGCCAAGAGGCTGACAGACAGGCCGTTCTTTTTATTTAATGATATCCAGCTTGGGATATTGGGGCTGGAAGGAATGTGTGCTGCAGTTATTGCTGCCGGGGCAGAGTTACAGGGACTTGGGGCGAGAATTCGGTCAATTACAGCAGGGGGCGCTCAACTCCAATCTTCAAGACACCCCAACAGGTCAGGTTTTAAGAATAGCCCAGCTTCAGCACAGGTGGCTCAATCAGTCCCTGCTTCAGCACAGGTGGTTCAATCATTCCCTGCTTCAGCACAGGTGGTTCAATCAAAAGGCTCAGTCTTCGACCTGAGCAGTGCTGAAGCAGGGATATCCTTAAAACCTGACCTGTTGGTGGCCCTTGAGAACTGGAGTTGAGAACCCCTGATGTAGGGTAACAAAATGTATTATTTTCACTGCATGGCTATTATAAATATTATTACACTCATTTATATTTACTACTAGTTATAAATACAAATACACGCCATTCGTTTTTCATTTCAATTGTATCGATCAGATATTCATCAGGAAGGGACGTGACAATAATGTATTGTATATGTCTTTATTTTATATAGCGCCATAAATGTACATAGCGCTTCACAGTAGTAATACATATCATATAAATAACAAATAATATAAATAACAGATCATGGGAATAAGTGCTTCAGACATACTGTAAAAGTAACATTAAGGAAGGAGTCCCTGCTCCGAGGAGCTTACAATCTAATTGGTAGGTAGGGAGAACGTACAGAGACAGTAGGAGGGAATTCTAGTAAGTGCGTCTGCAGGGGGCCACTGCAACATAATGTAACAAACTGCGCCGTATATATGAAATCTTTACACAAACGATGCACATTTTATGAAAGTTTGTACTACTTTTTAGCACGGAAATGTTGACGGACACATCTTGAAGAAAGAAAATCTTAGATGCAATGGCAGGCACCTGGAGGGTTATGAACTCATTGTGTAACGATTATCTGATCTGTTCCAATCCACATAACACATACATTACACTAGGCGGGGTTATTTCTTTGTAGATTGGGGTACTCTAGATAAGCTGATCAGCACGCACAAAGGAAGCGTTACTGGGTCAGATCACCCTGCTAGAGAGCCAGCACTGCCGCATGGTAATAATTACGGTATTTGCCCAATTATAGGGCGATTCCGAAAATAAGGTGACCCTCTAAATTTAGAAGCAGCTGGAAAGATAAAAAAGTTTATACACACTCTGTCTCTTTGTCTCTCTCTCTCGCTGTGTGTCTCTGCCTCTCTCTGTCTGTCTCTGTGTCCATCTCTCTCTGTGTGTGTGTCTCTCTCTCTGTTTCTGTCTCCCGCTGTCTGTCTCTCTCTCGCTGTGTTTGTGTCTGCCTCTCTCTGTCTCTCTCTCGCTGTGTTTGTGTCTGCCTCTCTCTGTTTCTGTCTCTCGCTGTGTGTCTCTCTCGCTGTGTCTATCTCTCTCGCTGTTTGTCTGTCTCTCTCGCTGTTTGTCTCTCTCTCTCGCTGTTTGTCTGTCTCTCTCGCTGTTTGTCTGTCTCTCTCGCTGTTTGTCTCTTTCTCTCGCTGTTTGTCTCTCTCTCTCGCTGTTTGTCTCTCTCTCTCGCTGTTTGTCTCTCTCTCTCTCGCTGTGTCTCTCTCTCTCGCTGTGTGTCTCTCTCTCTCGCTGTGTCTCTCTCTCTGGCTGTGTGTCTCTCTCGCTGTTTGTCTGTCTCTCTCGCTGTGTGTCTCTCTCTCGCTGTGTGTCTCTCTCTCTCGCTGTGTGTCTCTCTCTCTCGCTGTTTGTCTGTCTCTCTCGCTGTTTGTCTCTCTCTCTCGCTGTGTTTGTGTCTGCCTCTCTCGCTGTGTTTGTGTCTGCCTCTCTCGCTGTGTTTGTGGCTGTCTCTCTCGCTGTTTGTCTGTCTCTCTCGCTATGTGTCTGTCTCTCTCGCTGTTTGTCTGCCTCTCTCGCTGTGTTTGTGTCTGCCTCTCTCGCTTTGTTTGTTTCTGTCTCTTGCTGTGTGTCTCTCTCTTTGTTTGACCTCCCTGCCACAAGCAACATGGCTGCCTCGGGCCCCCAACGTGGAGTTCCCTCCATTTTACCCTACAACCTTATACAGCCAGCGACTGATTGTCTCACAAAGTGCACAGGCCCAATTATCAGGCAAGTATGGACTTTTCAACATAACTTTATTTAAAAAACACATGACCTTATAATTGGGCCTGTACGGTCCAAAGCAGACTGGACATGAAGTAGCACAATATGGGAAGTGCACAAGTGTGTAGTATGGGGTAGTACGTGTGTAGTATGTGTGTAGTACGGGGGTAGTGTGTGTGTAGTATGGGGTAGTATGTGCGTAGTATGGGGTAGTATGTGTGTAGTATGGGGTAGTATGTGTGTAGTATGGGGTAGAGACAAAGGGCTCCCACAACCAGACTTAAAGGGGTGAAAGGCTTACAAAGAAAGAAGGAATTTGTGAGTTTTATTCCAAGTGTTTGTTTTTAAATGTTGGTTCATTAACTGTTGGTATATAGCAGTTCTGTGCTATTTTTTCATTTTTCTTTTCCACATATTACTGCTGAGAATTGTCCATCCGGCAGAGGTGCAATTTTTTCATCTTCAACTCCATTGATGTGAGTGCTCTCTATTAACTATCATTCACAGTGTAATCTAGGAGTGCTCTGGTGTAATAAGATACATCTTAATTGATTGGGTTACACCTAGATTACTGATCCAGGCTGTGAAGGGTTAACTGCGTGGTGGTGGTGCGTGTATGTTTATGGCCATTTCCATCACCATTTCCGGAGTGTTTAGGGTGACATTGCATCTTGTGTTCCCATTCTCACAGAGGTGACCGCATCTTTAGGTAAGTGTGTTACTCCTCATTGTTTCTCTGCATTGTTATATTTCCCATGCATTGTGTTGAGCGCGAGTGGAAGTTCCAGCGCCGACGAGGACTCTCTCTGCAAAGACTGTTTCTTTATACTTAATAACAGCTGCAAAGTGCCTTCTGGAAACAGGACTCTGCCCCACCCGTGGGATAATGGCAGGGGAGGGTATGGGAGCAAATAGTGATGCAGAAATGCGCCCACAGTACCTGGGCACCATGGAGAAATTCTCACCAACAGGATAAATGAAAGGGGTGCGTATTCAGCTGAGCGCAAACACCAATATCAATGAAAAGCAAACACTGAATATGTAATAGCTATGTCATCATTTTATTTTATCAGTGAACCAGTGTGTTTATATATAAAGTCCCATTAAAGTACTATACTATTACTTTATATGTATCAGCTGAGGTGCCTGCATTCTGGAATATATAACTTGGATGCTGTTCTTGTGTGGACACCTGAGACTACACACAGCTGAATGAGCTGTATCTATTCAATAATGGTATGTATTTATCTGTGGAAGTTTCCTATGTGTTCATGATGTAGGCAGGGGCGGAGTTATAGCCCGGGGGTTCGCGCTGTTGGGGGGGCCCTGTTATCGGCCCATCTCTCTCTCTTTAGATAGAGACAGGCGGAGGAGATGGTATGTGGCAGCGGTGGCGGCCCCGGCGTTAACCAGAGGATAAGCCGGCAGAGGAATGAGCAGTTGTTACTGAGGCAGAGGACGGCCGGAGAGGAGCGCGCCCCAGCGGTCTGACCCGAGGACGGCCGGGGAGGAGCGCGCCCCAGCGGTCTGACCCGAGGACGGCCGGGGAGGAGCGCGCCCCAGCGGTCTGACCCGAGGACGGCCGGAGAGGAGCGCGCCCCAGCGGTCTGACCCGAGGACGGCCGGGGAGGAGCGCGCCCCAGCGGTCTGACCCGAGGACGGCCGGGGAGGAGCGCGCCCCAGCGGTCTGACCCGAGGACGGCCGGAGAGGAGCGCGCCCCAGCGGTCTGACCCGAGGACGGCCGGGGAGGAGCGCGCCCCAGCGGTCTGACCCGAGGACGGCCGGGGAGGAGCGCGCCCCAGCGGTCTGACCCGAGGACGGCCGGAGAGGAGCGCGCCCCAGCGGTCTGACCCGAGGACGGCCGGAGAGGAGCGCGCCCCAGCGGTCTGACCCGAGGACGGCCGGGGAGGAGCGCGCCCCAGCGGTCTGACCCGAGGACGGCCGGGGAGGAGCGCGCCCCAGCGGTCTGACCCGAGGACGGCCGGGGAGGAGCGCGCCCCAGCGGTCTGACCCGAGGACGGCCGGAGAGGAGCGCGCCCCAGCGGTCTGACCCGAGGACGGCCGGGGAGGAGCGCGCCCCAGCGGTCTGACCCGAGGACGGCCGGGGAGGAGCGCGCCCCAGCGGTCTGACCCGAGGACGGCCGGAGAGGAGCGCGCCCCAGCGGTCTGACCCGAGGACGGCCGGAGAGGAGCGCGCCCCAGCGGTCTGACCCGAGGACGGCCGGGGAGGAGCGCGCCCCAGCGGTCTGACCCGAGGACGGCCGGGGAGGAGCGCGCCCCAGCGGTCTGACCCGAGGACGGCCGGGGAGGAGCGCGCCCCAGCGCTGCCTCTGTAACAGCTGCTCATTCCTCTGCCGGCGTATACTCCGTTTAACGCCAGGGGCCACCGCCGCCGCAAACCATCTCCCCCCGCCCGTCTCTATTACCACCCACAAGTAGGCATGAAGAAGGGGGAGAGATGATGATGGTGATGATGATGATGAGGGGGAGAAGTTGATGATGATGAGGGGGAGAAGTTGATGATGATGAGGGGGAGAGCTGCTGATGATGAGGGGAGAGCTGATGATGATGAGGGGAGAGCTGATAATGACGAGGAGGGATGATAAGGAGGAAAGATGATGAGAGAGGATGGGGGAGGGAGAACAGAATTGCAGTCAGTATTATCTTATATTACTATGCTGATTTATTTAAAGTATATGGTGAATTTTACACAACTGTGAAGAAAAAAGCCCAATAGTATCTGAGAAACAAATTGTAGATGGGTGCAGAGAGCCCCCCCCCCCCCTCTCTACTTTACCCAGTGGCGCATTACCCATTACGCCCGTTTGGGGGCGCTTTCGGGCTTAATGGATCACATCAGTGACGTGTTTGCGGAGCGAAAAATGCGGAAACGGAACTTCTGATTTAAAAATAAATGGTGAGTACCTGAGTAATCTATATTTTATACTGAATCTATATTTATATGTGTGCGGTATATTTCATTTTGAATCTACGGAATGCGTTCACTTATAATGGCGCCCTAAAAAGATGTTTCCCTGGGGGTCCGCGCGTGTCTGGCTACGCCACTGGATGTTGGACCCCTGGTTTTGTTGTTGCTGCACATAGCTCTATTGGTATAGGAATGTACTGTATATCCGTTCACTTTGATCTAGAACAGGGGTGGGTAACGCCAGTCCTCAAGGGCCACCAACAGGTCAGGTTTTCAGGATCTCCCTGCTTCAGCACAGGTGGCTCAATCAGTACCTTAATCCAGGGGTGTGCAAACTGGGGGGCGCGGGATTTTCTTGGGACCCCACTGACCGCGACAGGCAGGTAAAGGGGCGTGCGAGCACCGGGAGAGTGGATGCAGGGGGGGCGCAGCAACACAAGTTTGCGCACCCCTGGCTTAATCGAAGACTGCACCACCTGTGCTGAAGCAGGGATATCCTGAAAACCTGACCTGTTGGTGGCCCTCCAGGACAGGACTTGCCCACCCCTGGTCTAGAACTTCACCTGCATGTTTGACACCATTTCACTATTTTTTGAGATACGCATTTCTATATCTTCAAGTCAAAATATTGTTGTAGAATGGTTTTAATTCTCTTCTCTGCTATAGTGACTGCGGGGGAATGGTGCCCTCTTATACGGACTGTTGGGATTTTATTAGGGGCGCCCATTTCCCCCCCCCCCCCTACACACCTATCTGCAACATAAATAACATATTGACAGTAGCGCTGTTTGCCGATTGTTCTGGTTACACCGTGTGATATATGTAATGCATCTGATAAATATACAATGCTGTGGGATGGGTGCGTGTGTAAGGGACAAGCATGGATTCGTTGGGGGGGGGTCGGGGGGTTTGAGGAGCTGATGGATCACACCAGCCCTGCAGATGTCCTGCGCCCGGTACACACACTTTGAAGTGCTAAGTGTGATAATCTGTTTGCTCTCTGTTTTCAGTGACACCTTTTTTAAATGCAGACACATGAAAGTTCTCCCGAGCGATGTTTGTACATGAGATTTCCAGAACTCAAACATCTCGACATCTGAGAGGAGACCTTGGGAGGCCTGGAAATCTCACACTCAAACAACAGGTCCCCAGAGCTCTCACGCTCACCGCTGGCTCGGATAAATCCCATTTTCTCTCCCTCTGTAACACACACGGTCACATTCACTATAAGGAACGATCCGTTTTAGTGACCAGGTACAATATTTAAAAATAAAAAAAACAAACGGTTTATTGCTTCCGCTTTGCATCTGTAAATAGGAATGTGCTCACCTCAGTGATACAAGACTAAGCTCAGGTGTCTTCATTCAGTCGTTTCCAACCGCTTCAAAAACTGGTCGCTAATTAATTGTGACTTTGGAATCCAATAAAACGGATTCTCCCAATGGGACTCAAAGCGCTTCACAATGAAAGTATAGCACGTAGCACGCGGGACGCAGGACTAGGGACGGCCCGTCCATTAGGCGGGCGCCTAGAGCGCAAAAGTCCTAGGGGCGCATTAATAATAATTTATTATTTTTTGATTTATTTACCTTTTTTTTTTAAATGTTTTGTTTTTCTTTTTTTTGGCCGGTATTTTGGCGCCCTATAATTTTTATTTTGCATTGCGTTGGGGTGCGGTCGCTCCCTCTGCAGCTACACCACTGTTGATTTTATTTTTGGGGCGCAAATTTTCAAGTTTCGCCTAGGGCACATGAAACCCTTGTCGCCGGCCCTAACTGTACATAGGATTGTTACAGGCACAAGTCCCTGCTCCGTGGAGCTTACAATCTATGATTTTGGTGCCTGAGGCACAGGAAGATAAAGTCACTATTATCAGAGGTAGTGTTTTTACTCGCTGGACCGCTCTTTCTTATGAACAATATGAGACCTTATGAACATTAAAAGTACTATTTTGTAAATTAAACAGCTTTACCTTATCCCTTAATTTGGTAGATATCTGGAGGAAATTTAACCATCTGACAAGGGACTACACCTTCTACTCATCTCCACACCACTCATACTCTCGTATTGACTATATCTTTCTGAGTGCAAGCCTGATCCCTCAGGTCAACAACTCAAATATTCACAGTATAACCTGGTCAGACCAGGCCCCAGTAGATTCCACAATCACAAATTTGAATAGTAGGATGCCCAGAGCAGCTTGGAGACTGAATGAAGCTCTACTCAAGGTCCCTGGAGATACAGGGTGCAAGCAATAGGGAAACATAAGCTTTTTTTTGACCAATGTGGGCACTGTGTCGTCATGGGCAGTGCTGTGGGAGGCGCACAAAGCTATGGTAAGGGGCTGTCTAATATCTCTAGCCTCAAACAGAAAGAGAGCCCGACAGAGGAGGATAGACACCCTCCAAGCCAAGATTGATGCTCTCTCTATGCCAGCGCTGCGCAAACTTTTTCAGCTGCGGCCCCCTTCCTGGGAGCCGCAGTGTTCGCGACCCCCCTTCCCCCGAAGGCACGGTTTCAAATGTTGTTGCGGGTCACGTGACCCCATGGCGACGCGTGACGTCACATGACCGCGCTGCGTCATTTGATGACACGTTGCCAAGGCGACGCATCGCTGAAGACCCAGCTACCAGTAGGTAAGTGAGGTTACAGAGGCCTCACGCCTCCCTCGGCATTAAATTAAATGCCTGGGGGAAGAGCGCGGGGCGTCTCTAACAGCCCGCGCACCCCCTGCAAATTATACCCCCCCTGGGGGGGGGGGCGCCCCCAGTTTGCGCACCTCTGCTCTATGCTACATAATAATAACCAGTCCACGGCTATATTGCAAACCCCTAAAGAATCGAGAGCGGAGCTCAACGTGTTTCTAACCGCTAGAGCAGAACAGTCTCTAAATTGGTCAAAGAGAAAGTTCTTCGAGAAAGCTAATAAAGCGGACTCTCTCTTGGCAGCTAAACCACGAAATAGACGCCCCTCCTACAGTATTCAGTCGATCAGAACCCAATCAGGCTCCCTAACCTCAAACCCGAGAGCAATAGTGGGAGAGTTCCAAGATTGTTACTCCAAACGGTATAATGGGAAAAAAGGGATACATGACACCCAATCAATCAGAAGAAGTTCAAATGGTTATTAAAAATGTAAATAGCTTTGAAAGCCCTGGGCCCAGGCGGGTTCTCAAAGTTATATTATAAAAAATTCAGTGATTCCCTCTCCCCCCATTTACTCTGATTGTTCAACGCTATCATGGCAGATGCTGTTTGCCCCACGAGTATGCTGCAAGCCTCTATCGCTCTCATCCACAAGGAGGGAAAGGACCCCACAGCCTGTGGGAGCTATCGCCCAATATCTCTGATCAACACAGATGTAAAGATTTTCTCCAAGATATTGGCGAATAGATTGGTGAAGATTCTCCCCTCATTGGTCCACCCGACCAGTTGGGCTTTATCCCAGGCAGGCAAGCTGCTGACAATATTAGGAGGATTGTAGATCTTACGGCCTGGGCAGTTCAGAGAGATGTCCCCTCCATGCTGCTTAGCCTAGACGCAAAAAAGGCCTTTGACCGAATTGGCTGGGTATACATGGAGGGAACACTGAAGTCGTTCGGATTCTCGGGTACTTTTCTTAAAGCAGTAATGGCACTCTATTCCAATCCCACAGCGATAGTTAAAAACCAAGGTTTACCTTCATCCCAATTCGAGATAAAGAGTGGCACGAGGCAAGGTTCTCCCCTATCCCCTCTTATTTTTGCCCTTTTGTATGGAGCCCCTAGCGGCTCATATCCACCAAAACTAACGTCTTGGGTCTTGATGTGGGGGACCAATCCTACAAATTAACCCTATTTGCCGACGATGTCATTGGAACGGTAGCAAACCGTCTAACAACCCTTCCAAACCTGTTCAATGAACTTACCACTTTCAACAGCAAGTCAGAGTCTTTAAATTTAAGACAGGAAACAGTCAAACTAATCAAACTCAATTTTGATTTCAAATGGCAATAGTCTTCTTTGAAATATCTAGGAGTATTTTTAACTAAAGATTATGACTCCCTCTACCAAGCTAATTACCCCAAAATGCTGAAAATACTGAAGGCCGACCTCTTGGTATGGACCAAATTGGACTCGCCCCATCCAGGATATGTTCAGTCAGTACAGATGAACCTGTTACCAAGGCTGCTCTATCTTTTCCAAACCCTCCCCATCCCTATTGTTTCCCCATCCCTATTGTACCCTCAGATATAGTCAAAAAACAATCTGCAGTTTCTAAATTTATCTGGAACAATGAGACCCAGACTCAATCGTAGGTTGCTAACTAGACCTACTAGAGCAGATGGCCTAGCGCTTCCCTGCTTTCCTTCTTACTACAGAGCAGCACAAGCTAGTGAATGGGTAGCATGGCACGCCAACCCATCGCTTAGGAGATGGGTTTCTCTCTAAGCGCAGTCTATATGTCCAACCTCCATAGAAAAGATTCTCTGGTTTCCCTCTCGGGTGGGCCTTCTGACTCTCCCCTCCCTGCCGAAAATCACACACTCTCTCAGAATGTGGGACAGGCTTAAGTTTAAATACAAGCCGAGTAGCCCAAACTCTCTAATGACCCCCATTTTTGGGAACACGGATTTTCCCCCAGGATGCTCCAAACAAATGTTTGCAAATTGGGGACAAGCAAATGTTAACAGACTCTTTGATATTAGTCACGATCTTCAGATTGTTCCCTTTGACAAACTGGTAAAGGATAAAGGAATCCCGTCGGGTGAGATTTATCTCCAGATTAGGGCCTTCTATGCCAAAATCATGCCCACTGAACCAGTCTTTCTGTTTGAGAAGCTCTGTCTGGGTGCAGACTCCCACCAGAAGTTAATCTCGAAGTTATATGGCCAATTCTCCCTTCCAGCTGCAGAATCCCAAGGCAAGCTTCATTTTATGAAAAAGTGGGAGGAAGATCTGGGAGAGGAGCTGGAAGCGGGTGACTGGGAGAACATTTTTGAATCTTTGGCTAAAGATCTCTGCTCAACTATCCGGGAGAGCGCATATAAAGTTGTGACTCGTTGGTACAACACCCCCGAGAATATAGCTAAATATATCCCGGGCTACTCCCCCCTATGCCCCAAAGGCTGAAGTGAAGTAGCCACCCTCCTACATATGTGGCGGTCCTGTCCAAGGGTGTATGGTCTTTGGAGACAGGTGAGGTCCTGGGTCCAGCGGATCCTAGGTTCAGAGATTCCCATGGACCCTTGGTTATTCATTTTAAACAAACCACTCCAGGAATACACAAGGGCTACAAACAAGCCAATTACCCATATTTCCACTGCGACAAGATGCGCCATTGCGAGTCTATGGAAGCAGGACAAACTCCCACCAATTCTGTCTATTAGAAACAAGCTGTGGTTTATTTGTATGATGGAAAAACTGACGACCTTCCTTAATGATACATATCAACATTTCCAGAAAGTCTGGTTTCCCTGGACAGCTCACGCAGGTAGCCAACATATTAACCCGGACTCTGAGCCTATATCCCCCCAGATCAACTAGCCCCACTCTTCTCCCGTAGAAAGTTTAGATGTTTCCCCCGTCGCCCATCTACAGAATATTTATTATGTCCTGTTGGTATTTATTTAAGACCCAAAGACAGTCTTTTTTACCCCAAAGAATCTCCCACACGATATTCAGTCCCACCACTCGACCTTAAAACTGTTTAAAGTATTAAGAATTGTTCATTCGCCAAGATGCTGTCCCACCCCCCCCCCCATTCCTCCATAACTACCCCCTTTTTATGTACCCACTCCCCTGCTCTCCCCTAACACTCACTCTTGAATGTTTTACTTCTGCTTAATAAAATTTTTGTTTAAAACCCCTTGATAAGTTGGTGGCCCTTGAGGACCGGAGTTGGCCACTCCGGGTTTAAATACGGTGACACGTGTGACTCACTCACCTGAATATAAGCTCTCTTGGGCTGTGCTGTTCCTGCTCTGGGTCACATGCACTGGGCAGCCTGGAGCAATAGTGACATTTGATTTCTAATTAGACCAACATGAAACATATTGAGACGCTGACGGTGTGACACCATTACATGCTATGTGTGTATGCAGCCAGCAGAGGGAGCCGGTGCACCAGTGACACGGGATGATTTTCTTATTGAACCAAAGGGTGGATGGAGAAGTGAAGAAATGGCAGGGAAGGGAATCTGCAGTGTCCCTGCACTGTAATGTCAGGAAACAGATGGGTCAGGCTCGCTGCTAGGGACTGTGTCTCCTCTGGGGTCCCTAGTAAATGAACATATTGCAGGGGGCAATGAGACTATACAGGCAGTCCTTGGTTATCCAGCGGAACCTGTTCTGGAAGTAGCGTTGGATAGTGAAACCGCTGTAAAGTGAGTCCCATGTTATTCAGTGGCGGTGAGCGTTGGATAACGCATTCAGGCGTCGGGTAACCCACCATTAAAGGTGCTCGTTTTCCAGCCACCGTACCCACAATATTACTCTACCCTCTTATTCTCTCTCTCTCTCCACTCTCTCTCTTCTTTTCTGTATTCTTCCCTTCTGTTTTGTACTTGATTCTCACACTCTCTCTCACACACACACTCTCACACTCACTATCTCACTTTTCCTGTGTTTTCCTTTCATTTCATTAATTTCCCCATGTGTAATGAAGTTGCTCTATTCTGTCTCCCATCTGCCTCTTCTCTGCCTCTCTTATCCTTCTCACTTACTGTAAGTCCCCGCTAGTGCTGAGCGGGCGGCGCTTGCGGAGAATACTTGCATATATAGATATATGTAAGTCCCCGCTCACGCAATCGGCGCTTAGATAAACAAAAAATCTATACTTACCCGCGCGCTCAACTCCACCCAAAATGCCCTCCCCCTCGTACAACAGGACACCCAGCGCTCATGCTTGGAGTGCTCTCCAAGCATGAGCGCGCTCAGCGCCAGCGGGGACTTAGCCTTACGCTCCATCCCTCTGACACACGGACTCACTTTCACATGCACAATCAGTCACACTGTCACTGTCAGTAACACATAACACATACACACTCTCTCTAAGGCCTCGACCAAGCTCCCCGCTGGCGTGCTGAGGCGCGCTGAGGCTCAGGGAAAGCGGGTGCTTTTCCTGGCCTTAGACAGCGCGCCGTCAGGGGGCGTGTCGGGGGCGGGCCAGTGACATCACGGAGCTGGTTCGCCCTCATTGGGCGAACTGCTCACGTGACCGGCCCTGCGCTCCGGCGAGCGCTGAAATGTAAAAATCTGCTAAGACCTACGCTTCCGTGCGCTGGCGTAAGCGTAGGCGAGCCCCTACTAAAGCCGCTCTAATTGCGACTGTAGGGGCTCAGTGCCGAGCGGAAGCGCGCCTCAGCACGCCTCCGCCAGCAAGCAGCAACCCTGGACGAGGCCTAAGTCAGGGGTGCTCAACTCCAGTCCTCAAGCCTCCCTCCCCCCAACTGGTCAGGTTTTAAGGATATCCCAGCTTCAGCACAGGTGGCTCAATCAGTGGATTGAGCCACCTGTGCTGATGCAGGGACTGATTGCACCACCTGTACTGAAGCTGGGATAGCCTTAAAACCTGACCTGATGGGGGGGGGGGGGAGGCGGGGAGGGCTTGAGCACCACGCAGACAATTTCCCTGTCCCAGCACCCTCCTCTGATACTCATTGTCCATCCTCTGACACCAGTGTCACTGATCCCTGAGTGAGAGGCAGAGTGTGGAACTGCACGCACACAGCCCAGCCACACTCATACTACACTGTGCACTGTGCCAAAACCCTGCAACGCTATCTCTCTATCACTCGCTACACAGATAAACACACATCAATCTGTGTATGTCTCTTCTAACTGACTCCAGGTCATACTCTATCCTTACAGACGATGTTGCACACCCTGTGCCCTGCTCACCCCAAATACATATACCCAGATGTGAGTCTCCCAGCTAGTACCCGTCTTGTCACCTTGTTCTCAGTAGAGAGATGAGGGATCGGAGTCTCTCTCCAAAACCAACATTTCCGGGCTATAATAAATTAAAAAGGGGAATTTGTGCTGAGAACAAACTACAAATAATCAGAATTGCTTACAGTAACTTGCTCTGAAATGTAACTCGTGATAAATTCCAGACGCTAAGGCATGTAACTTCTCCCCAACTCCTCCTACTGACTCTCCCGAAGGTGCAAGCTGGGGCAGAGACGCAGAATGTGATACATCTCATTATAATCTGTGCACCATGTAACTCTCCCCAATTCCTCCTACTGACACCCCTCAAATCACAAGCTGGGGCAGAGACGCAGAATGTGATACATCTCATTATAATCTGTGCACAATGTAACTCGTCCCCAACTCCTCCTACTGACTCTCACCAAGGTGCAAGGTGGGGCAGAGATGCATAATGAGATAGATCTCATTATAATCTGTGCCCCATGTAACTCCCAACTCCTTCTACTGACTCTCCCCAAGGTGCAATCTGGGGCTGAGACACAGAATGTGATACATCTCATTATAATCTGTGCCCCATGTAACTCCCCCCAACTCCTCCTACTGACTCTCCCCAAGGTGCAAGCTGGGGCAGAGACGCAGAATGTGATACATCTCATTATAATCTGTGCCCCATGTAACTCCCCCCAACTCCTCCTACTGACTCTCCCCAAGGTGCAAGATGGAGCAGAGGCGCAGAATGTGAAACATCTCATTATAATCTGTGCACCATGTAACTCCCCCCAACTCCTCCTACTGACTCTCCCCAAGGTGCAAGCTGGGGCAGAGACACAGAATGTGATACATCTCATTATAATCTGTGCACCATGTCACTCCCCCCTAACTCTGCTATTGACTCCCCCCAAGGTGCAAGCTGGGGCAAACGCAGAATGAGATACATCTCATTATAATATGTGCACCATGTAACTCCTCCCACCTCCTCCTACTGACTCTCCCCAAGGTGCAAGCTGGGGCAGAGACACAGAATGTGATACATCTCATTATAATCTGTGCACCATGTAACTCCCCCCAACTCCTCCTACTGACTCTCCCCAAGGTGCAAGCTGGGGCAGAGACGCAGAATGTGATACATCTCATTATAATCTGTGCACCATGTAACTCCTCCCAACTCCTCCTACTGACTCTCCCCAAGGTGCAAGCTGGGGCAGAGACGCAGAATGTGATACATCTCATTATAATCTGTGCCCCATGTAACTCCTCCCCCAACTCCTCCTACTGACTCTCCCCAAGGTGCAAGCTGGGGCAGAGACACAGAATGTGATACATCTCATTATAATATGTGCACCATGTCACTCCCCCCTAACTCTGCTACTGACTCTCCCCAAGGTGCAAGCTGGGGCAGAGACACACAATGTGATACATCTCATTATAATCTGTGCACCATGTCACTCCCCCCTAACTCTGCTTCTGACTCTCCCATGGTGCAAGCTGGGATAAAGACGCAGAATGTGATACATCTCATTATAATCTGTGCCCCATGTAACTCCTCCCAACTCCTCCTACTGACTCTCCCCAAGGTGCAAGCTGGGGCAGAGGCGCAGAATGTGACACATCTCATTATAATCTGTGCACCATGTAACTCCCCCCAACTCCTCCTACTGACTCTCCCCAAGGTGCAAGCTGGGGCAGAGACGCAGAATGTGATACATCTCATTATAATCTGTGCACCATGTAACTCCTCCCAACTCCTCCTACTGACTCTCCCCAAGGTGCAAGCTGGGGCAGAGGCGCAGAATGTGACACATCTCATTATAATCTGTGCACCATGTAACTCCCCCCAACTCCTCCTACTGACTCTCCCCAAGGTGCAAGCTGGGGCAGAGGCGCAGAATGTGAAACATCTCATTATAATCTGTGCACCATGTCACTCCCCCCTAACACCGCTACTGGCTCCCCCCAATGTGCAAGCTGGGGCAGAATTGCTTTGCTACTTAGGTGCAGGCTGAAAATGACCCTAGTCTTGCTCCAACATTATCTTGATACATAAACCTCTATATGTGGGTAATACCATAATCTGGGTTTGAGACGACTTCAATACTAGTGTTCTCAGATTTCAAGGAAACTCTTCATGAATACATTCACTAAACACATTAAAATATACCACGTGTGAGCACATTCACGTGTCTTAGTCAGGTCTGCCACCCTGCCTTTGCCCATTATCTCTAAGCATACAATGCTTCCACTGCCGCCAGGGATTCTGGGTAATGACATGCAAATGAGCACAGTGTCCCCATAACATATACAAACTCTTCTACACACGTTCCAGCTCTTTACGTTTGCCAGGACTTGGCATCTTACAGACATCTCCTGCGGCCTTTCTATGAACCGTCCTGTAAGTCTCACACTGTACATACTGTACAGAGACAGGGCAGACTCAAGGAATCGTCATCTCCTAACCCCATCACTGCCATTGGGGCCTCAGAGGCTTTGTACACGGAGGAGGGACGGAAGTTAAAGTCACAGGTCACAGCGGAGGTCACAGGAAACGATGTGGACACGGGTATTTGTTAGCACAGGAATTTGGAAAGTTTTTCAAGTTCTTCAAAAACGTAACGGAACAACCTTTTCTTTGCATTTTGTAATTCGGGGGGGGGCTCAACTCCAGTCCTCAAGCCCCCCTCACCCCAATAGGCCCGTTTTTCAGGATACCCCAGATTCAGCACAGGTGTCGCAATCAGTCCCTGCTTCAGCACAGGTGGCTCAATCAGTCCCTGTTTCAGCACAGGTGGCTTAATCAGTCCCTGCTTCAGCACAGCTGGCTCTGATTGAGCCACCTGTAAGAAGCAGAGACTGATTGAGCTGTTTGTGCTGAAGCAGGGACTGATTGCGACACCTGTGCTGAATCTGGACCTGATTGAGTCACCTATGGTGAAGCTGGGACTGATCGAGCTACCTGTGCTGAAGCTGGGATATCCTTAAAACCTGACCTGTTGGTGGCCCTTGAGGACTGGCGTTGCCCGCCCCTGTTCTTGACCCATGCTCACACACAATGCTACCCGCAGGAACTTTCCTTGGGAACAATGTTTTCTGGAGTTATACAAACATTTTCTCACGCAGCGATATTAGATTATCAGATGGTTTGCCAAGTCGGATCCACGTGCTAAACGGGCACATCCTCCTGGTAAATACAGTCATGGAAGCGTCATCTGACACGGAGACCAAACAGAAGCAGAAGCTGGGATATCCTGAAAACCTGACCTGTTGGGGGAGGGGGGCTGGTGTGGAGCCCCCTGGTGTAATTGGTTCGTGGAATTCTTATTCTTGAATGGCCGGAGAAGTTTAAGATTGGTGCCCGGGTCTGTGTAGGATTATTTGCTGCGAGTTGATCGTGGCCGGGTCTGTGTAGGATTATTTGCGGCTGGTTGATCGAGGCCGGGTCTGTGTAGGATTATTTGCCGCTGGTTGATCGAGGCCGGGTCGGTGTAGGGTTATGTGCCGCTGGTTGATTGTGGCCGGGGCTATGTAGGATTATTTGCCGCTGGTTGATCGTGGCTGGGTCTGTGTAGGATTATTTGCCGCTGGTTGATCGTGGCTGGGTCTGTGTAGGATTATTTGCCGCTGGTTGATCGTGGCTGTGTCTGTGTAGGATTATTTGCCGCTGGTTGATCGTGCCCGGGTCTGTGTAGGATTATTTGCCGCTGGTTGATCGTGGCTGTGTCTGTGTAGGATTATTTGCCGCTGGTTGATCGTGCCCGGATCTGTGTAGGATTATTTGCCGCTGGTTGATCGTGGCCGGGTCTGTGTAGGGTTATGTGCCGCTGGTTGATTGTGGCCGGGTCTGTGTAGGATTATTTGCCGCTGGTTGATCGTGGCCGGGTCTGTGTAGGATTATTTGCCGCTGGTTGATCGTGGCCGGGTCTGTGTAGGATTATTTGCCGCTGGTTGATCGTGGCTGGGTCTGTGTAGGATTATTTGCCGCTGGTTGATCGTGGCCGGGTCTGTGTAGGATTATTTGCCGCTGGTTGATCGTGGCCGGGTCTGTGTAGGATTATTTGCCGCTGGTTGATCGTGGCCGGGTCTGTGTAGGATTATTTGCCGCTGGTTGATCGTGGCTGGGTCTGTGTAGGATTATTTGCCGCTGGTTGATCGTGGCTGGGTCTGTGTAGGATTATTTGCCGCTGGTTGATCGTGGCTGTGTCTGTGTAGGATTATTTGCCGCTGGTTGATCGTGCCCGGGTCTGTGTAGGATTATTTGCCGCTGGTTGATCGTGGCCGGGTCTGTGTAGGATTATTTGCTGCGAGTTGATCGTGGCCGGGTCTGTGTAGGATTATTTGCCGCTGGTTGATCGTGGCTGGGTCTGTGTAGGATTATTTGCCGCTGGTTGATCGTGGCTGGGTCTGTGTAGGATTATTTGCCGCTGGTTGATCGTGGCTGGGTCTGTGTAGGATTATTTGCCGCGAGTTGATCGCGGCCGGGTCTGTGTAGGATTATTTGCCGCTGGTTGATCGTGCCCGGGACTGTGTAGGATTATTTGCCGCTGTTGATCGTGGCTGGGTCTGTGTAGGATTATTTGCCGCTGGTTGATTGTGGCCGGGTCTGTGTAGGATTATTTGCCGCTGGTTGATCGTGGCCGGGTCTGTGTAGGATTATTTGCCGCGAGTTGATCGTGGCCGGGTCTGTGTAGGATTATTTGCCGCTGGTTGATCGTGGCTGGGTCTGTGTAGGATTATTTGCCGCTGGTTGATCGTGGCCGGGTCTGTGTAGGATTATTTGCCGCTGGTTGATCGTGGCCGGGTCTGTGTAGGATTATTTGCCGCTGGTTGATCGTGGCCAGGTTTGTGTAGGATTATTTGCCGCTGGTTGATCGTGGCCGGGTTTGTGTAGGATTATTTGCCGCTGGTTGATCGTGGCTGGGTCTGTGTAGGATTATTTGCCGCTGGTTGATCGTGGTCGGGTCGGTGTAGGATTATTTGCCGCTGGTTGATCGTGCCCAGGTTTGTGTAGGATTATTTGCCACTGGTTGGTCTTTGCTAATTACACTTATCCTGTACTAGCCTCTGAATCTCTTTGGCATGGAGTAATTTCTTCCTGAGCGACATATTATTCTATCATTATTTTAAGTCTTCAGTTATTTCATTTCCATTTCCGTCGTATTTGTTTGTTGAACTTTCCGTGTCTCTTTTGACAGATTCTCGCCTTGTAATGGGTCCCTGAGACAGGAAAGAGGAAATCCTGTTACTCTCACCCTAGTATAATCCAGGCCAGGATTGTAGGATAATTTACTGCAGGGTCAGCCAACTCCAGGCCTCAAGAGCTACTGACAGGTCAGGTTATCAGATTATCCCTGCTTCAGCACAGGTGGCTCAATCAGTGGCTCAGTCGAAAAAGGGTTTAAAGTGTCCGTAGTTCCCCTTGTGCATTTGTTTATATTTTTTATAGTTATCTTCCCTGTATTGTACAGTAGGACACGGGTGCACACACTGGGGGGGGGGGGGGGGTTACAGATGCCCTCTCTCTTACCTGCTCTCAGCCACCTCTTTGGCGATGCATCGACATGACACTGCAGCGTCAAATGACACTTAAATGGCCTATGCCAGAGGGGGGGGGGGGAGGCCCAAGCAGGTGGGGAGAGCAGCAGGGGTGGGAGGCGCAAATAGAAAAGTTTGCGCACCCCGGCAGTAGGATATAGAGAACAGATGTCTGTATGTAAGTAAATACACCTATGAAGCTAATAAAGCCTTAAAAAGCTAGGGAGGGTCCCAAAAAAGAAAGAATCACTGAAACTCCACAAAATGGGGGCGCTCACAGTGCAAAAAATACCAAAATATACATATTATTAATATACCAGCAATGATGTGGACAAACGCAATAAAATTCTAAAAAGCATACAAGGTCACTGAGGGAAGTAAATACCAAACAGGTTATTACAAACCGGCTGCACTGATGGATGGGCCAAGTGCTAAATAGGTAGAAACACACCTACAAACATGCAGAATAACAACGAATACATGTTACACCAGCTGAGAGACCCGGCGTTGCCCGGGATGTAATGTTCCCGCTCCTCTCTCTCTCCTCTCTCCTTCCCCCTCTCTCTGTTTGTCCCCCATTCACATCAATCCAGCCCCCCCCCCTCCCTCCTTTACAGCTCTGTTTGTCCCCCTTTACAGCTTCATGCAGTGTGTGCGTCAGTCATTGTGTGTGCGTCAGTCAGTCAATGTGTGTGCGTGTGCGTGTGCGCGCGCGCGTCAGTGAGTCTGACGCACAAACACACACACACACAGACTGACTGACGCACACACACACACACAGTCAGTGTGTGCGTGCGCGTCAGTCAGTGTGTGTGTGCGTGCGTGCGTCAGTCAGTGTGTGTGTGTGCGCGTCAGTCAGTGTGTGTGTGTCAGTCAGTGTGTGTGTGTGTGTGTTTGTGTGTTTGTGTGTGTGTGTGCGTGCGTCAGTCAGGGTGTGTGTGCGTGCGTCAGTCAGGGTGTGTGTGCGTGCGTCAGTCAGGGTGTGTGTGCGTGCGTCAGTCAGGGGTGTGTGCGTGTGTCAGTCAGGGGTGTGTGCGTGCATCAGTCAGGGGGTGTGTGCGGTCGTCAGTAATGGGGTGTGTGCGTGCGCGTGGCAGGCAGTCGGTGTGTGTGTGTGCACGTCAGTCACTCTGTGTGTGTGTGCGGCAGTAAGGGGTTGTGTGTGTGCGCGTGGCAGTCAGTCAGTCAGTGTGTGTGTGTGCGTCAGTCAGTATGTGTGTCTCAGGTGTGTGCGTTAGTCAGGTTGTGTGTACGCGCGTCAGTCAGTGTGTGTGCGCGGGCACCATTCAGTGTGTGTCAGCCAGTCAGTGTGTGTGTGTGTGTGTGTGCCTCAGTCAGTGTGTGCGTGTCAGTCAGTGTGTGTGTGTGTGTGTGTGTGTGTGTGTGTGTGTGTGTGTGTGTGTGTGTGTGTGTGTGTGTGTGTGTGTGTGTGTGTGGCAGTCAGTCAGTCAGTGTGTGTGTGTGTGTGTGTGTGTGTGTGTGTGTGTGTGTGTGTGTGTGTGTCAGTCAGTCAGTGTGTCAGTCAGTGTGTGTGTGTGCGCCAGTCAGTGTGTGTGTGCGCCCGTCAGTGTGTGTGTGTGTGTGTGTGCGCGCGCGCGTAAGTTAGTCTGTGTGAGTGTGTGTCAGTCAGTGTGTGTGTGCGCGTCAGTCAGTGTGTGTGTGTGTGCGTGCGTCAGTCAGGGGTTGTGTGCGTGCGCGCGGCTGTCAGGGGTTGTGTGCGTGCGCGCGGCTGTCAGGGGTTGTGTGCGTGCGGCTGTCAGGGGTTGTGTGCGTGCGGCTGTCAGGGGTTGTGTGCGTGCGGCTGTCAGGGGTTGTGTGCGTGCGGCTGTCAGGGGTTGTGTGCGTGCGTCAGTACGTGTGTGTGTGCGTGCGTGCGTCAGTCAGTGTGTGCGTGCGTCAGTCAGTGTGTGTGTGTGTGTGCGTGCGTCAGTCAGGGGTTGTGTGTGTGCGTCAGTCAGGATTTGTGTGCGTGCGGCTGTCAGGGTTTGTGTGCGTGCGTCAGTCAGGGTGTGTGTGCGTGCGCCAGCCAGGGTGTGTGTGCGTGCGTCAGTCAGGGTGTGTGTGCGTGCGTCAGTCAGGGTGTGTGCGTCAGTCAGGGTGTGTGTGCGTGCGTCAGTCAGGGTGTGTGTACGTGCGTCAGTCAAGGGTGTGTGCTTACGTCAGTCAGGGGGTGTGTGCGTGCGTCAGTCATGGGGTGTGTGCGTGCGCGTGGCAGGCAGGCGGTGTGTGTTTGTGTGTGTGTGTGTGCACGTCAGTCACTCTGTGTGTGTGTGCGTCTGTAAGGGGTTGTGTGTGTGCGCGTGGCAGTCAGTCAGTGCTTGTGTGTGCGTCAGTCAGTGTGTGTGTGTGTGTGTGTGCGTCAGTCAGTATGTGTGTCTCAGGTGTGTGCGTTAGTCAGGGTGTGTGCGCGTGCCGTTCAGTGTGTATCAGCCAGTCAGTGTGTGTGTGTGTGTGTACCTCCTTGCGCCACCCGGTGCTCCCGGCTCGGCCGCGGGGGGGGGGGAATTGAAGGGGGGGGGGTTACCTCCTTGCGCCACCCGGTGCTCCCGGCCGTGGGGGGGGGGGGGGTTTGTGTGTGGGGGTTAACTGCTTGCTGGCACTCCCGGCGGTAAGGTGGAGGAGGCTTGGCGCCGGGGTGGCGGGGGGTTTGCGGTGAGGGGGGGCGGGGGGTTTGCGGTGAGGGGGGGCGGGGGGTTTGCGGTGAGGGGTGGCTGGGGTTTGCGGTGAGGCGGGGCGGTTTGCGGTGAGGGGTGGCTGGGGTGTGAGGTGGGGCGGGGGGTTTGCGGTGAGGGGAGGCTGGGGTTTGCGGTGAGGGGGGGAGTTTGCGGTGAGGGAGTGCGGGGAGTTTGCGGTGAGGGGGGGCCGGGGAATTTGCGGTGAGGGGGGGCGGGGAGTTTGCGGTGAGGGGGGCACAGGGGTGTGTGTGAGACACTGTTAGAGCACACCAGCCAATGAGAGGTGTGAAGGGCAGGGGTAGGGGTGAAGGGCAGGCGTGGGGGGGTGGGTTGAAGGACAGGGGTAGAGGGGGTGAAGGGCAGGGGTGAAGGGCAGGGGGGGTGAAGGGCAGGGGTAGGGGGGGTGAAGGGCACAGGTAGGGGGGGGTGAAGGGCAGGGGTAGGGGTGAAAGTGAGGCACATATTGTTGGCAGGAGTAAAATGTCCCTCTCCACATACACACACGACGGGAGTGAGAGGTGGTGGAGAGTGGGACTGGCGCAGATTCGAGGAGGCTGCTTGGCCCCCCATCGGCCGGGGATGGAGCGCCGGGGAGGTAAGGGAGCGCCGGGGAGGTAAGGGAGCGCCGGGGAGTTAGCACCGGGGAGGTAAGGGAGCGCCGGGGAGGTAAGGGAGCGTTGGCGGCTGGGGTAGGAGGGCCGCTCCGCGCTTCCCCTCCGTCCGGGAGCCGGTGCAGGGCGGCGCACGCTAGGGACAGGGAGACACATACAGACAGGGAGATACATACAGACAGGGGAGACACATACGACGGTTTCAGAAATATATAGATAGATGGGTGACTAACAAGCTAAAGAGAACCATCAATCACAGAGGGCTACACAAGGTACCCTCCTAAAAATACGGATGGCTGTACCTAGGAACGTGCAGGTGTAACAGATACCAGAATATAAGAACATTAGATAAAGGGAACGATAACTGCCCGAGTCAATAAATCAACCTGCCTAATAGTGTAACAGAGGGAGGCTGAAAAAGCACGTTCTACAATGTATGGAACAATATGCAAACTGGATACCAGGTGTTAAATGTATCAGTAATTGTCAGTATCTACACAGTGTAGCCCGATAATGTCTAAATGCTGAAACAGTATCTACTTCAAAAACATGGGAACCGCAGACCAAAGAGGAAACATAGTCCCATGATATCTGTCCGAAATGTCCCAATCATTGGTAGCCCCATAAGGCAGTGTAAAGAACTCAGCCCAATGCACAAAATCAGCACTGGTTTTTCCCGCGGTAATCAGTGGAATAGCGCCGGCTGCGCACGCACCGCCTCGGTGACAGTTCCTGTAAGATGTGCTGATAATGATTATAGCATAAGGATGCGAGTGATCCTAATGGTAAAGCAGTCACGGCATCGCACGAGAGGCAGCAGCATTGGTCGCGTGTCCCACATCATCGGTTCTCTCGGTTCTCTAATTTTTTTTTAAATGAAGTGACTTCCAGTGATCGCGAACAAGCCGTCGCGACGCTCTTACTATAAGCGCATGCGTCCGCGTCAATACATTTGTTTTGACGCGATGTCACCCAGCTGTTACCGCCACTATAAGGGTGCCCTAAAGCACACGGGTGACGGGCGCTCTGTGTAGTCAGCATGGACCCAACGCAGCGTTTTGAGGTTCCGGCTTCGTCAGGGGAGACGAGGCTGAGTTGTTGGTGCCGACTTGTTGTATTTCTGGTTTCAGTGCTTTTTCCTTCCCCTGCCTTTCTCGCTTATAAAGCCTCCCAGTTACACATGTGGGTAGATGAGGTTTGGGGGAATCCTCGACCAGGCTCAGCCATGATCCACGGTATCAAGATCTCCCAGGCCCAGCCATTCCAAGACTGATCTACCCTCCATAGGTCAGGGCCGGTACAACCACCAGGCGACCTCTGCGGTCACCTAGGGCAGGACATTTTGGGGGGCGGCGGAGGTAGCAAGGGGGAGGTCAGGAGCAGAGTAGACTGCTTAGCTCCCATGCTGCTGCCACACTCCAAAGCAGCATGCTCCTGTGGGGGGAGGGGGGTATGTAAAACAGAGGGGGTATATGTGAAAACGGAGGGGTGGTAAAAACGGAGTAGAGTGAGAGGGGGGCTGAGAGGGAGGGAGAGAGAGGGCTGAGATGGCGGTGAGAGAGAGGTGAGAGATGACGGTGAGAGATGAGGGTGAGAGAGGGGGTGAGGGAGAGAGGAGGTGAGTGGGAGACTGAGAGGGGGCATGAGAGAGAGAAATGGGGGTCTGAGAAAGAGATGGGGTGGTGAGAGAGAGAGGGGGGTTAGAGACAGAGTGAGTGAGAGATGGGTGGGAGGAGTGAGATAGCTGATGAGGGGGGCATGTGGAGGAGAAGCTGGAGAGAAAATGGCATGTGGAGGAGAAGCTGGATAGAAAGGGGCATGTTGGGGAGAAGCTGGAGAGAAAATGGCATGTGGGGGAGAAGCTGGAGAGAATATGGCATGTGGGGGAGAAGCTGTAGAGAAAGGGGCATGTGGGGGAGAAGCTGGAGAGAAAGGAGCATGTGGGGGAGAAGCTGGAGAGAAGGGGGCATGTGGGGGAGAAACTGGAGAGAAGGGGGAATGTGGGGGAGAAGCTGGAGAGAAAATGGCATGTGGAGGAGAAGCTGGATAGAAAGGGGCATGTTGGGGAGAAGCTGGAGAGAAAATGGCATGTGGGGGAGAAGCTGGAGAGAATATGGCATGTGGGGGAGAAGCTGTAGAGAAAGGGGCATGTGGGGGAGAAGCTGGAGAGAAAGGAGCATGTGGGGGAGAAGCTGGAGAGAAGGGCGCATGTGGGGGAGAAGCTGGAGAGAAGGGGGAATGTGGGGGAGAAGCTGGAGAGAAGAGGGCTTGTAGGGGAGAAGCTGGAGAGAAGAGTGCATGAAGGGGAGAAGCTGGAGAGAAAGGGGCATGTGGGGGAGAAGCTGGAGAGAAGGGGGCATATGGGGGAGAAGCTGGAGAGAAGGGGGCATATGGGGGAGAAACTGGAGAGAAGGGGGCATGTAGGGGAGAAGCTGGAGAGAAAGAGGCATATAAAATGGAGCGTCACCTACAATTCTGAGGAAGGCAAGTCGCACTGAAGGAAGCCGAGTATGGCTCACCAAACTACCCTCCCGTCCTGTCAGACCCCCACCCCACATAGGTGATCTGCAAAAGGGAATCGGAACCCTAACCGGTTGCGGTGTGAGCTGCGGTCAGCACTAAAACCATGGAGAGAGAACATGTTTAGTCTATTCACACTAGACTGGGGTGAAGCAACGACGGACAAAGAAAATAACGGTGGAGAAGTTCTTCCAAACGTGGGAGAGCTTTATCGCCACACAATCTGACGAGGATAAAGTCCAAAATACGAGAACATTTCCAACACACGACATGGTTCGTGACGCGCTCGCTAGTCAGAAATCCCCCAATAACAATGTGAACACTTTACAGTCCAAAACAGGGATCTATAGAACAGGGAAGAGCCAGACAAGACTGTGTACAAGAATATCAACAGGCGGACAAGCTGATGAAGTTGAGTAAGGCACCCGGGTGAGTTACCAGGAGTAAAATATTCAAATTGTGTTTTAACTGGTTCACAATGTACAGTAAGATTGTTATATATTAAATTGTTGTTATATATTAAATTTGCACCTCTGCCGCGAGTCGCCAGTAGTCCACCTGGTCGCGCTGATGCCGGGAATGAGCACCACCAGGCACCCTATCGTGCGCGCAGTGCGCACACCGGGGCCTTAGCCTTATACACTATAAGTGAGGGGAAGTTTACACCTCCATTTCTTTTGTGTTGCTGTAGTTTTGCCAAACTTATTCTCGATTTTTTGTTTTTCCATATAAAACTCTGAAATTATTTATTTAGAGGTTTTTTCGTCTTTATCTCTCATAATTGGAAGCATCCTGAGTATATACAAGATTTTAGGGGAAATTGTCACCTTTACTAGGTGGCATCTCCCCAGATATGTTAAATTTAGATGTTGCCATGTATATAGTATTTGTGTGTTATTGTTTATCCCTCCCTGGGAATCAACACACCCAGAAATGTAATACAATCCTTTGCCCATTTGAAGGGGAAGGCCCCTTCCATTCTATTTTTTTGGTGCTGTTAAGGGCTAGCGCTTCTGATTTTTCGTAGTTTATGGTTATACTGGATATTTTGCTAAATGCTTGCATAGCCTCTATAATAGCTGGTGTTGATTGCTTGCTGGGGGTTTGAGATGAAGAGGAGCATATCATCTGCGAAAGCTGCTATTTATTTTTAGCTCTTTATCACATATTTGAACACCTTTGAAATTTCCCATCCTTTTTAGGTGTCAGATCAGGGAGTATATCAAATAACATTGGTGATAAGGGGCATCCCTGTCTCGTTCATCGCTGCAAAACAAAGGAGTCCGAGTTCAGTGCATCCGCTGTGATGAAGGCCCTAGGTGAGTCGTATATAGTCGTATATAGTTTGAATTAACGCTATTAACTTTCTCAACATTTTTGTGCTTGGAGTGTTCTGATAATGTGTGCCCATGTTATTTTATCAATTGCCTTTTCGGCGTCGAGGTTTACTATTATATGGTTCCCCTTAGATTGCCCTGAGGCCACCACTGCCGCTATTACGGATCTCACACTTGTGACTGATTGTCTCCCAGGAACAAAACCAGTTTGTTCCGAGAATATTATATTTGGGAGTACGATATGCGTATATTTTTGTTAGCATTTTGAAATCTTGGTTCAGCAGAGATATGGGCCTGTAGGATGAAGGTTGCTCTGGGTTTCTGTCTGGCTTTGGGAGAACAATTATTTTTGCTAAATTAAAGTCTTGCGGCATTTTTTCTCTCATGTTTATATGGTTGTACAGATTAGTTATTGCTATTTCTGGGTTAAATTATTTATAATATCCAGCACGGAGCCCGTCAGGACCTGGTGATTTGTTGTTTTTAAGTGTGTTGATAGTTTCTTGCACCTCTAGGGATGTTATAGGGTTGTATAGCGCCTCTCTATGTGTTGTGAGATTTGGGGAAGATCTGCTTCCTGTATAAATTCCTCTCCTAATTCTTTTTCTTCTGGCATAGTTGTGTATAACTCTTTGTCAAATTTAGAAACGTTGCACATATTTATTTGGCCTTTGTTGTTCTACTGCCTTCTTCTGTACAAATAGATAATATTTGATTGGCTATTTTGGTTTCTTTTGATAGGTTGGCCAATATTTTCCCTGTTTTTTTGCCCCACCTAAAATACCTATTTTTGGGATATACAGGAAGTCCTCGCTATACAAAGTTTCACTTTACAACGAACGGCATATCCAACGCTTTACAATGCCACCCTGAGGGCCGTTTTTTGACACCTGAATGCGTTATCCTGCTCTCACCGCCACTGATTAACATGGGACTCACTTTACAACGGTTTCACTATCCAACGCTACTTCCAGAACAGATTCCGTTGGATAACTGAGGACTGCCTGTATACGTTGCGTTTGTGCTCTCTCTGTTGGAGCGCCTCGTAGTTCTCTTTAGTTTCCAGATAAAGTTTTTATTTTGAGCTGTGTTGTTTGTCTTGTAAGCTTGATTTGCCTGAATTAAATTAGTATTTAGATTGCCTCGGTTAGTGCTCAGAATTGTATTTTTTCTGCTACTGTAGGTGATTATATAGCCTCTGGGTACTGCTGCTGGATGTTTCCCAATACAGAATAGGTTATACTTTGTGTTGTTGATTATCTATCTCAGGGGTGCTCAAACATTTCCCCGTGCGCACCCCTGCCCGCTCTCCTCTGCAGCTCGTGCCCCGCCCCCCCCCTCCCTGCTCAGCCCCAGCGTCAAATGACGCACGGGGTCATGTGACGTCACGTTGCCATGGTAACATGATGTCATGTGACCTTGTGGCGTCATTTGACACTGGGTTACCATGATGACGCGTCGCTGGAAGGGAAGAGAGTTACAAAGGCCTTGCGCGTTCCCCAGGCATTTAATTAAAATGCCTTGGAGGAGAGCGCGGGACCTCTATAACTGCTGTGCAACCCTGATCTATCTCACAGTTGGCCCATTGGTTTCGTATATAATCTTTGAATTCTTTTGAATCTGCTAGGTATGTGGGCACGCGCCAGCTTTGAGAGATATTTTTGGGATTCTTGAGTCCTAGATTCATTCATGTCGGTGCATGATCCGAGATTAGAATATTTTCTATTTTGGCTATGTTGATTCTCTGCATTGGATTGGCTGAGATCAGGAACCGATCTATTCTTGACAACATGTTGTGTGCATGCGAGAAGACGGTGAAATCTTTCACTAGCGGATCTAAAATTCTCCAGGGGTGACCCTTAACTTTACACCACATTTGCCATGGCCTTTTTTGCCATCCCGGCGAATCTTCCTGGTGCTTGGGAGCTTAAAATTTGCCAGTCTCGACCCTTGTTCCCTTCATGACTCTTTCTGGGGTACGCTTGGCGCCTTTGTGAAATGCGCTTGCGCCTTTTCTGGTGATTCGAATAGAAAGGTCTTGGAACCTTCCACGACTCTCCGTTTCACCGGGTACAGCAGTGCAAATTGGTTGCCCTTCTGTTATAACTCCTTACAAAGTGGGGGAACTTCCCTCCTCCTCTGCGCCACTTGGGCTGAAAAATCCTGAAACAGTACCAGTTTGCTACCTTCGTAGTGCAGGCCTGATTGTTTCCTGTAGCGCGGCTAAGACATTCGCCCTATCTGCATAGTCAAGGAACCTCAGAGTAACTGGCCTTGGCCTTGCTTTGTCTTGGTCTCTTTGCGGTCCCAGTCTGTGCGCTCTATCTCCAGGTCCTCAGCTGTGCTTGGCATTTTCAGTGCTTGTGGCAGCCATTTTGAGAGCGCCTGAGTTAGATCCTTCCCTTTCACCGAGTCTGGAATTCCTATAACATGCAGAATGTTTCTACGACTCCTGTTCCCCAGATCGTCAAGCTTCTCCTGTATAGCTGTTATAGTTTTAGCTTGTGTTACTACTTTACTTTTCCTGTTTTCGCAGGCCTGCGTTCTGCTCCCCACCTCCTCCAGCCTGCTGTGGGGATATTCCGCGGCTTGATAAACAATGACATCAGTAGGAACAGCAATAGACATATGTATATGACCTCTCAGTAAATACGGTTTCCCATACTCTGTGTGTGTATTACTGGGCATATTGTGGTTATCCTACTATGTGAGGACCCATCCCAGGTGGAGGTGCTGTTTAGTAGATATACATACACCCCAGGCTCCCCAGTGGCGGAGGATCAGGCCTCCTGTTTGCCACATAGGTATAGCAGCACAGGTAGTCGCCCTGACACGGGGGGAAAGTTGGCTACACAAGATATAGTTAAATCCCTGCGGTAAATATACCAGAGCTCTGGGGTTCAGCGCTGTTAGTGGGAACGCCTCTTCCGCATATCATTAGCACCAAAGTCCTTCATAGTAACGACAGGGCCTCATTACGGATAAAAACCGCACTTAGCACATCTTTAGTGATCTTTGAAGATCCTTGTTGGCGCTCACTGAGATGTTGACGGCAGTTCATGTCTCGTTAAATCGTTAACGAAGCTTCTGTGGATATACCCCACAGTGCATCACTCTTTTGCGTCTTGTCTGTTTACAAGCTTATAGAGATCCATGTGAACATGGACAAGCAGAAAGTGATGCTGTGAGCGCTCATTTACATGTCATTACCCAGAGTCCCTGGCTGCAGTGGAAGCGCTGTATGCAAAGAGATAATGGGGAAAGGCAGGGCTAACAGGGCTGACAGGGCTTATCACAGAGGTGATAACAGATCCTACTGCACAGGATCACAGAGGTGATAACAGATCCTACTGCACAGGATCACAGAGGTGATAACAGGCATCCTACTGCACAGGATCACAGAGGTAACGTCTGTTATCACCTCTGTGATCCTGTGCAGTAAGATCTGTTATCACCTCTGTGATCCTGTGCAGTAGGATCTGTTATCACCTCTGCAGATTATTTCCGTGCTCACTGATTTCCCCTCCCCCCCCTAAATTAATACCGCTGTTAAACCCCTCTCACTTAGTAACATTAGAAGATAGCAAAGATCCTTATTTAATAAAACAAAGAAGACATTTTGGGATTTTCCATGTGGACTGCAGAAGATAATAAAAAGATTGGCAATCTGTGTTACAGAGGCACTGCGGCGACACTAGGCTTTCTCTTTCTCATAGGCTTGGAGCCGGGGTCTCAGGGACTGAACCCGGTGATTTCAGCTCTGCGGACCCCCTGCTTCCGGAGATACTTACCACTGTACGCAGGGTTGCCACCACTCCGGGTTTGACCCGGAGACCCCGGGTTTCGGGCACTTACCTCCGGGCTATGGGTTGCCGTTGTCAAACTCCAGAGTGGCGCCGCTGGCGCGGTGGCATCTCCGGCATTATCTGTTATTTTCCTGCAATTCCCCCACCAACTGCAGTGAGCATGGTTGCGCGGCATCAAATTACGCCACGTTGCCATGGCAACCGGACGCTGCGTGATGTCATGCCGCTATGTGGCGTCACTTTGCCATGGCAATGCGGCGCCTCGTAGCGTCATGCCGTCACAAAGCCTCCGGTTGCCATGGCAACACGGCATCCCGCGCTGCCATGTTCACTGCAGTTGGAGGGGGAGTTGCCGCAGGATGCCGGAGGCGCCCCACACCAAGTAAGGAAATGTTTTTTTCTCCGGGTTGGCCTTCAGTAGAAGGGGGCAACCCTGACTGTCGGTGCTGCCGGTAGGAGTCCTGGCTGGGTTCATAACATAGTGGTTTAAAAGTCCCGCATCTTGCGGCCAATAGGAAGCCGCAATGTCAACCCTTGTCTTGCTATTGGCTCGTTTGACCAGGAGCTTTAAACTGCACAGAGATACTGGCAGCACCCACGGAGATACAGTAAGTGTCCCAGGAAGCAGGGGGTCCTTGAAGCTGAAATCAACACGGTTCAGCTCCAAAGACCCCCAGCTTCTAACGTATTCCGTGAAAGATTACCTGGAGATGCTGGCACCACGTCTCTTACTAATCAGCCTGCAGACACCCCAAGACCACCGACACACCGATAACTCGCCTGTTATGCTGCTTGTGCTTTTTCTGAGCCGAGAGGTGTTAATTTCAGCTCCGGGACCCCCGGCTGTGAGGGAGATAAAGAGATCCGATTTGATTAGAGTTCCAAGTGCTGTATATATTCTCCCCAGACACACCTTTATACAACACGCAGACACCTGTGCTAATAATATAATATAATACTAGGACACGCAAATATCTCCTATTAGCATATTCCCAGGTATCTCAGGTGTGCCCATTTTTTGTGTACAGGTGTCTCTCCATGTGCTTTATAAAGAGGTGCTTGTCCCCCCCCCCTTTCCCACCCTCTATTCCCCCCTCTCTTCCCTCCCTTAACGAAGCATACGAGTAGCTCTGTGGCTAATACTATACACATGATACATAAACCTTGGCCCCCTGCAGACACACTTACCAGAACTCCCTCCTACTGTCTCTGTACGGTCTCCCTACCTACCAATTAGATTGTAAGCTCTTCGGGGCAGGACTCCTTTTCCTAAATGTTACTTTTATGTCTGAAGCACTTCTCCCCTTTGTGTGTTATTTGTATTATTTGTTGTTTATACGATTGTCACGTGTATTACTGCTGTGACGCGCTATGTACATAAATGGCGCTATATAAATTAAGACATACATGCATAATGTATAACCTCTGTTTGTTTAACGTAACCATGGATTGTCATCATAACTCTGTGCCCAGGACATACTTAAAAATGAGAGGTAGCTCCCAATGTATTAGTCCCTGGTAACACATGTGATAAATAATAATAGGTTTACCTTTGTACGAAGTAATGAGACTCGCGTCTCCCCTTCCCTAGTTATCAGACAGCGCCCCCCAGTGGAGTACTCCTCCGTGCACAATTCTGTCAGTGGACGGTTGCAGACTAAAGCCCGGGCCATAGAGATGTGGGGAGAGCGGAGGCGTGCTAACGCTGAGGCTCGCCTGCTTCAGTCAGCGCGATTGCACGGACTTGCAGGCGAGCCAGCGTGCACAAAGGGAGCCGGGGGGAGGTGGTTGGAGGCGGGGCAGTGACGTTGCTGGGCCAATCGCCCGCGACGCACTGACGTCAACGCTGCTTCGAGGTTTTCAGCCGACAGTGCGCTGAAAAACAGCTTGGCGCTCGGCTGAAAACTCCAAAGCCTGAGCACGCCTGCGGACGCTCGCGTGAGCCCCCTCTCAAGGCATCCTCATTGACCTCATTGCGGAGCGTCCGCACGCCTCAGCACGGCTTGTCCATCTATGGACGCAGCCTAAGGCTGAGTCCATAGAAGGCACGTCTGTGCTGAGCCGTGCGGACGCTCCGCGCTGAGCCCCTGCATCCTCCATGAGGATGTCTTTAGAGGGGGCTCACGCGAGCGTCCACAGGCGTGCGGAGGCGCTGGATTTTTCAGCCGACAACCAAGCTGTTTTTCAGCACGCTGTCGGCTGAAAACATCCAATCAGCATGGAGCAGCGTCAACGTCACGGCGCCGTGATGTTGACGTCGGTGCGTCGCAGGCGATTGGCCCAGCGACGTCACTGCCCCGCCTCCCTTCAGTCTCCCCCCGCCTCCCGATCACGCCCGCTGGCTCGCCTGCATGGGCATGAAATCGCGCAGATTTCAGAAGGCGAGCCTCAGCGTCAGCGCGCCTCAGCCCTGCTACCCCCTCTATGGCCCCAGCCTAAGATACTGTACGTATGCAGGAAACAGTGGCAGTGATAACAATTGAGATGCTCAGCAAAGTAAAAGGATACGCTCCTTCCTCTACACCAGCGGGTGCGCAACTCCCCAACAGGTCAGGCTTTTAGGATATCCCTGCTTCAGCACAGGTGGCTCAATCAGTGGCTCAGTCCTTGACTGAGTCTTTGACCGAGCCACTGATTGAGCCCCCTATGCTGAAGCAGGGATATCCTAAAAGCCTGACCTGTTGGGGAAGGGGGGGGGGCTTGAGGCCTAGAGTTGAGCACCACTGCTCTACACTTTGCAGCTAGAAGGTTCTAGCCTCAGCCGGCTCGCTTCTTACATCCCTCTGCTGCCTGACTGGAACGTATCTCACACTCCCCTCTCTACTCCTCCCAGTGAGACTTCCTCCCAATGCGTGACAGTCTCTTCTACTAAGAGTTGCAGTCTTCCCATCACTGAACAGAGTGTCGGCCTTCCCATCACTAAACAGAGTGTCGGCCTTCCCATCACTAAACAGAGTGGCGGTCTTCCCATCACTAAACAGAGTGTCGGCCTTCCCATCACTAAACAGAGTGGCGGTCTTCCCATCACTAAACAGAGTGTCGGCCTTCCCATGACAGAGTGTCGGTCTTCCCATGACTAAACAGAGTGTCGGCCTTCCCATGACAGAGTGTCGGTCTTCCCATGACTAAACAGAGTATCGGCCTTCCCATCACTAAACAGAGTGTCGGCCTTCCCATCACTAAACAGAGTGTCAGCCTTCCCATCACTAAACAGAGTATCGGCCTTCCCATGACAGAGTGACAGCCTTCCCATGACAGAGTGACAGCCTTCCCATGACAGAGTTACAGCCTTCCCATGACAGAGTGGCGGCCTTCCCATGACAGAGTGGCGGCCTTCCCATGAGAGTGGCGGCCTTCCCATGAGAGTGGCGGCCTTCCCATGAGAGAGTGACAGCCTTCCCATGACAGAGTGGCGGCCTTCCCATGAGAGTGGCGGCCTTCCCATGAGAGTGACAGCCTTCACATGAGTTTGGCGGCCTTCACATGAGAGTGACAGCCTTCCCATGAGAGTGGCGGCCTTCCCATGACAGAGTGACAGCCTTCCCATGACTAAACCTGCCACCCACGGAGGAAAAAAAATGGAGACTCCCTTCTACTGAGTGTGACTACTCCCCAATGCGTGAAACTCACTTGTACTGAGTGAGACCACCCCCAAATGAGTGAAACCCACTGAATGTGACTACCTCCCAATGAGTGAAACTCACTTGTACTGACTTTGACTACCCCCAATGACTGAAAACAATGATACCGAGTGTGAAGCAGGGGAACCTGGTTAAATTCCCGGTGTCGGCTCCTTGTGACCTTGGGTAAGGCCCTTTATCTCCCTGTGTCTCAGGCACCAAAAACATTAGATTGTAAACTCTGCGGGGCAGGGACTCATTCCCGAAAAATTCTATGTACATCGCTGTGGTCACTGTCAGCGCTATACAAGACCAAAAAAATATGATATCTTGAAATTTCTCTTATTGGACAATATGTTATGTTTTTATTAGATTTATAGGGGGAAA
Organism: Ascaphus truei; assembly: GCF_040206685.1. Lineage (NCBI taxonomy): Eukaryota > Metazoa > Chordata > Amphibia > Anura > Ascaphidae > Ascaphus > Ascaphus truei. Next base: position 49,326,585 of record NC_134496.1, on the reverse strand, counting down.
AGTGAATCGTTTTATTGTAATATAATATTAAAATACTTTTTACTTGTATCTTGAGCACCCTATATTAGGCTTCTGTCCTTATATAGAATACACACACACACATCCATATACAGTACACACATGCCCACACACAGATCCATATACACACATGCACACACACACCCATATACGTACACACACACATACACACACATCCATATACGTACACATGCACATACACACACACACACACAGATCCATATACACACATGCACACACACCCATATACGTACACATACACACACACATCCATATACGTACACATACACACATACATATACGTACACATGCACATACACACACACACAGATCCATATACACACACAAACAATTCAGTTGTGTAGTTATGGCTTTTAGGTGGAACAGTTATTATGATCTGTGGGGATTGGGGTTTGAATTTCCTTTTCTGGTTCCAAAAAATTTGCGTGCGGGAAACAGAGAGCGACAAGAAGTCAGATGTTCAGCAAAGAACAGACACAGAGGGACAGAAACAAACAGAAAAATACATCAGATCTCAATGTTCTAAACTTTATGGCTTTCTTTGAAGTCAGTGATAAAAATAGCAGGGGGCTCATTCCTATAACTGTGCTATACTCAAACATATACTGAGGGCAGAACAACACCTTTCTTCAAACACAAAAATGACCAGGTTGCACTATATAATGTTACCAAGTATAAATCAGTCCACCCTCCACAGATGCTTCTCCCTCTGGAACAGCATTTGAACACTCGCGGGTGACACATCTTTAAGCCAACAGGACTGTGTATCAAGGCAAATGGTGCAATTCTGGGGGCAAACATGGTTCCCAAATAATATATCAAAGGAATAAACTTTGAACATAAATAATGTCAATTTGTCCTTGGATACAGCAAATACAAATCCCACGCGTGAGCACATCCACGTCTCACACAAGTCTGCAGCCCTGCCTTTCCCCATTATCTCTTAGCATATAGCGCTTCCAGTGCAGCCAAGGATTCTGGGTAATGACATGTAAATGAGCACAGTGTGTCACCTTTTGCTTCTTGTGTAGTGGTAAAGTGAACACAGGCGCAAACCAATAAAAAGTGGACACTAATAATAAGTGACTAATCAAAAACTTAAATAGGTGAAAAATGTGATAAAATTGAAGTAAATACAGTTTCACCCCCTGCTCTGGGACCCACTGGAAGGGGTAGTCTTCACTCTTCCCCCACAGTAACAGCAAAACACACAAAATCCCCGGGGAGCATGGGGAGGAAACAAAAATAAATTTAAGTGCAGCAAAAAATGGCAACGTGGAAAAAGCCTTCAATTGACTTGGCTCTAATGAATTGATACTTACAAGATGTAAGAGTCAAATAGGCAGGGTTGACTCAAACAGTCAGAGGTAAGTGGATGATGCAGTTGTCATCAAAGTGGATCAAGTCCTCAGGATCACGTACCCCATTGTTGAGAGAAAAACTGGCATAGCGCAGATCACTCGAGATAAAAAAGCTTTATAACAATAAAATATTATACTCACATTCTAACAATAAAAACCGGGCATATCACACTGCATTAGTGTAGGAAGATTTTAGCCAGCTGGCTCACCGTCCCGCAACGTTCCCCCACTCCTCCGCCTCAGCCTCCGGTCAGCTGTTACACTGCTCCGACTGGCGTGTGACGTCACTTCCGGTTTCGTCGCTCGGTGAGGGCTGGATCCTCCTGCAACTCCTCTGCTGTATGCTCCGCTCTGGATAAGACTCCCACTCTACGCGTTTCGAAAGCGACTGCTTTCTTCCTGTGCTTCCTGTTTCCTCCCCATGCTCCCCGTGGATTTTGTGTGTTTTACCTTTTGCTTCTTGTTCATTGTAACATGGAGCCTATGGTTCCTTTGATATAAATTGTACAGATTTTTCTGCACAGGAATTGCAGCCCTTGCATAGCTGTAGCTAGTGATGGATGGGTTTAACCCTCGCAGCTAGTACTCCAGAGCTGTTGAAATGTAGATAGACTAAATCTTCATATATACAGTAAGTGATCACAGTCAGGCTGCTTATAATACAGTTCATCAGAGGCTCCTAGTGCGATGTAGACTAACATAGAGGAGGGGGGTGAATATGCAGGAGGAGAAACCGGAGTTGTCGGGGAACACACTGGAAGGTGCTTCCCCCGGCAAACATCCAACCCACTACACCGCAACCCCCACTGATCCTGGTGTCCCACACAATCTCTGGTGCCGGGCGACTGATGCCGCAGGTGTAGCAGCTGTGGACCGGATCGTAGAAATGGCGTGCTCCAGCCAGGAATCCGTAAACAGAAACCATTGGAAACAAGGGGCGTGCACGGCAAACCGGTGGATATCTAGCAGTGCACCGCCCTTGCTACCAATTTTTTCTATGCATAGGGTTACCAGGTGTCCAGTATTGAACCGGACTGTCCTGTATTTAGACATTGTACAGTAAAAAAGTTGAGATAATACAGGACATTACGGTATTACCGCTCTGGACATGTATGTGTATACCGGTATTAAATCTCTGGACATAGTGACCAGACAGGCTTGGGGAGCCGCAGGATTTCCCCCAGGAGGGAGAGAGAAGGGCTATTGCTAGGGGGCTGGGCAGCTTCCTCCATCCTGATTGGCTGCTGCTGGGTAACGCAACCAATCAGGAGGTGGTGTCAGGAGCCTGGGGGTTGGGCCAAAGAGAGGAAGAAATAGCATGGAGTGGTGAGAGGTGTGTGTATCTTGAGCACGTCGCACCTTTCACCAGTGTCCAGTATTTCTGGGAGACGCCACCTGGCAACCCTAGCTATGCAATAAGACCCCTTACCACTTACTCATGTGTATGGGCCTGCAGGTCTTATAGCAAAGCACTGTTTAGTGAAAAAAAAGGCTCAATAGTCTTTTGATACATGGTGTATCGTTATATACTGTGTTAATAATAACTGACACACACAAAGAAATTTGCCCCATCTTTCGCAAATTTATATATGGGATGGCGGGATTCCAAAACGGCTGACAGTGTACATCCCCCCCAACTTATAGTGTGGCGGAGGTACATTGACGATATTAATATCATATGGGAGGTAGATGAGAACTCATTTTGTGACTATGTATGTGACTTAAATAACAACTGTTACAATCTTAAGTTTAGTGGGGAGAATAGTGATAAAGTCATTCACTATTTGGACCTAGAAATATTCAGTGATAGAAATATGATTTGTACGAAAACATTCTTTAAAAGAAACGAATGTAAACTCCTATATTCATCCATCCATCTGTCACCGAAAACAATGGGGTGACAACATACCCTTCAATCAATTTGTAAGATTGAAGAGAAATTGTACCCATGGAGAGACTTTCCAGGATCAAGCAACTTTTTAATAGAGCAGATTCCTTCAGAAGGATTACAATGAAGACCTCATTGACCTTTCCATGACAAAAGTTAACTAAAGGAACATAAGAATGTAATTGCAATACAGGAGCAGCTCAAAAAAGACTGAGTCAATGAGAAAAGGGGACAATACAATAATAACTGGAACAACATCAGACACGTTATCACTAATTCCTACGGATGTTGAGATCTCACATATTAATTTAAATAAGAAACTATTTCCGGTGTTTGTTACCCAGAATAATGAAGCCCATCAGGTGATACAGAAGGCTTTAAACAAACACTGGCACATCCTTGCTTTAGATCCTGAGTTCTACTTTGAATTCTAAACCAAAAATTATATATAAACGGGCGCAGAATTTAAAGAAAATATTGGCTCCCAGCCAACTAAGGCCCGCCCTTAGGACGCTAAAACCGTACAAACACCGTTTGGAATAGTAGGTAATTCTAAGTGTAATCGCTGTAAAATTTGCAAACAAACGTCTACCAAAAAAAAGAGGCCATTTCATTTGCAACAAAGAAGAGTTATAAAATTAAAAGTTTTATAAATTGCCAGTCCACCTATGTAAAGTTGAGAAAAAGTATAAGGTAGTGCTAAAAAACAAACAATGTCACAAATTATATAAAATATATATATATATATATATACAGTGTTCGACAAACCTATACATTTGCTCGCCCCGGGCGAGTGGATTTAACCCCCGGGCGAGTAAATATTGGCCCAAGCAGCACACATTTGGTACTAGGTGGCGAGTAGATTTTTTTGTGTGGCGAGTAGATTTTTTGGTGATTTGTCAACCACTGTATATATATATAAATATATATATATATATATATATATATTATAGTGATATAATCCCTAACTTGCCACAATGAAGTGAAAAAGGGGGCGGCTGCTGAATTAAACACTGACCACCTGGTCACAAAATGCCATAGAAAACCGATAAATTCAGCGCCTATATATAATCGCTAATAAAAGTAATACAAATATAAAAAATATATATACAACATAGTTACATAGTTACATAGTAGATGAGGTTGAAAAAAGACTTCCGTCCATCAAGTTCAACCTATGCTAAATTTAGACTACAGATACTTTATCCTATATCTATACTTACTTATTGATCCAGAGGAAGGCAAACAAAAAAACCCCAGGGTCATATCATCCAATGATATCTCATAAGGGAAAAAATAAATTCCTTCCTGACTCCAAGAATTGGCAATCGGATTAATCCCTGGATCAACATCCTTCCCATGTATACTTATTTGGTATATCCCTGTATACCTTTCCTATCTAAAAAGATGTCCAACCTTTTCTTGAACAAATCTATTGTATCTGCCATCACAGTCTCCATGGGTAATGAATTCCACATACGCGTTTCGAAAGTCACGCTTTCTTCGTCAGGGGTATAGCCTGACCCCTATACCCCTGACGAAGAAAGCGTGACTTTCGAAACGCGTAGGATTAATCCTACTCTAATCTCTCAGCAGCTCTCGTTCGATTTATGCATATCTGCCTTTATACAATCAAGTTAGGAAGCTTTGCAGTGGTTCTAAACCGGAACCGGCTTTTCCTGTGTGCTACCACTTGTTCCCGCGAGACTGCGAGCACCAGTAATACACACAGAGGATGGAGAGATTTCGGCGCCTGCTGACACCTGTCCAAATCCGTGAGAGGAGACTGTGGATTTGGCTGCCGTTCTCAGCTCTGCTCTGTGAGAGGTGGCTACCTATTCGGGAACCACACCAGACGGGACATCCGCTGAGGAACCGGGAACCACAGATGACAACAGTTGCCCACCAGTAGACGTGCCACGAACGAGAGGGGATGCTCTCAAACACTAACCACCGTCTACTACCGACTTCTATCTAGTAAGTGGGCTTTGCATCCATTGTAGCTGAGAGATTTGTAGGCTTTTTTTGTAACAATTGTCTTTGATATATATTTTTTAATAAATGTTTTTTTTGTATTCAGTTATAAATCACCTGTCTTATTTGTGAGGCTTCTATCTCATCCTGGGAGTACCCACATAGCCCCACCCCCTCCCAACACTGCCCACAATTTTCAATTTGGCCCAGTATCTGAAGAGGAGATTACACAAGCGCTCCTCAAATTAAAACTAAGCAGCCAATGTGGACCTGACTTACTACAATCTAGGTTCCTACGACTTGGTGCCCCAGCTATTGCCAAACCAATTGCTTCCATAGTCAACTCTATTCTGTCTGCAGGCCATATCCCTACGACCTGGAAAACTGCAAGAGTTGTCCCAATCTTCAAAAGTGGGGACAAAAACACTGTCTCAAACTACAGGCCAATCTCTCTTCTCCCAATTCTATCCAAAGTCATGGAAAAATGTGTCCACTCCCAATTAAGCGATTACAATACCAAGACAAATTTCCCTAGCCAATTCCAATCTGGCTTTCGCCCCAAACACTCCACCGTAACTACCCTGCTAAAAGTTTGCAATGAAACCCAGTGTGGAATGGAACGGGGACAACTCACTGGTGCAGTATTCCTAGATTTTGCAAAGGCTTTTGATACAGTTGATCATGCTATCCTGCTTAACAAACTCCAGAGCTCTGGAATAGGGAAGCATTCTTTAAACTGGTTTCAGTCCTACCTATCAGGTAGATCCCAACATGTGTCCATCTCAGGCTCTAACTCCAACCCCCTGGATATCACTTGTTGTGTCCCGCAAGGCTCTGTTCTGGGGCCCCTACTCTTCTCAGTGTTCATTAATGATCTTCCCACAGCTTGTAAGGAAGCCTCAATACACATGTATGCAGATGACACAATCCTATATGCACACAGCCATAGCATCTCTGACCTTCAACACATACTTCAGTCTGACGTTTTGAGACTCGAAAACGGGATTTCCCAAAACAAACTGTTTTTAAACACTGACAAGACTGTAACAATGGTATTTGGGACCAAGACTAATTTGTTAAAGCTTCCAGCGACTAAGCTCCAGATTAGAACTAACGCTAACACCACCCTAACCCCTGTCACTAGTTTTAAATACCTGGGCATATGGTTTGACGCCCACTTAACATTCGGGATGCACATTGATACCCTGACAACCAAGACCTATGCCAAACTAGGGGTACTTTACAGGAACAAATCCCCCCTAAGTCTCCTGGTCAGAAAGCGTATCGCACAGCAGATGCTAATGCCAATTATTGACTATGGAGACATAGTATATGGCTCGGCACCTCAAACCCACCTTAGCAAACTTGACACCCTCTACAATTCAATTTGTCGTTTTGCTCTCCAATGCAACTACAACACACATCGCTGCGAAATGCTCAAATAACTAGATTGGTCATCACTCGAGTCTAGGCGCAAAGTTCACCTTTCCTGTCTTGCCTTTAAATTCTTTATGGGCAAGCTACCCAGCTATCTGAACAAGCTCCTCACCCCTACCACGTGCAGCACTTATCATCTGAGATCAGACTCCAAAAGACTGTTCATGGTCCCAAGGCTCAACAAAGTATCCGGCCGTTCCTCCTTCTCTTACCGTGCACCCCAAAACTGGAAAAACCTACCAGAGACTCTCACATCCACCACCAGTTTAAGTTCTTTCAAATCTAAGGCTGTCTCGCATTTTAATCTGGTCTGTAACTGTTTCATACGCCCATAATATATATTTTCTTTAACTGTGCATGCAATGTCTTGTATATAATGTATACCCTGTTCATTTATGTAACTGTATTTGCAACCATGTGTTATTTGTCTTAACTCTGTGCCCAGGACATACTTGAAAAAGAGAGGTAACTCTCAATGTATTACTTCCTGGTAAAACATTTTATAAATAAATAAAAAATGGTATTTTGTTGTTAGTCTAGTCATTGTCCATTGTTACATGTGTCCTTGGTTATAATTATTTTATACCAGCATAGGCATTTTATTACAGTGTTGCACTATGTATGTTTTTTCTAATTTGTTTTTCATTTACACGGTTATCTAATCAAATTACCACCATTGGATTTACTAAGGATCCTGGTACTCAACATAATTGTATGGTTGTATACAGTGGTTGACAAATCACCAAAAAATCTACTCGCCACACAAAAAAATCTACTCGCCACCTAGTACCAAACGTGTGCTTCTTGGGCCAATATTTACTCGCCCGGGGGTTAAATCCACTCGCCCGGGGCGAGCAAATGTATAGGTTTGTCGAACACTGGTTGTATATATATATATATATTTTATATTTGTATTACATTTATTAGCGATATTATATATTATATATAGGCGCTGAATTTATCGGTTTTCTACCCCAGTCCACCTATGTGGTATATCTCATTCAATGTGAGTGTGTATTCCAGTATATCGGGAAAAAAACAAAAGAAAGTTTAAAAAGTCTGAATACTGGAACACCTAAAGAATATTAAACATTTTCCAAAATTTATAGAGAAAAACCAGCCTCTTACTCATTTGCTCAAACATTTTTTTAAATCCCATGACTGTGACCCAACTAAATTACAGTTCATGGTTATTGAAACTGTACCTGCTATTAGGACTAGGGAATAGGGACCTTTGGTTGACCAAACGTGAACAATTTAGGATATATTCATTCGAGTCCAAATTTCCCGGGGGGTCTAAATGATTACATTGAATTAACACCTTTTCTAAGAGAATAATCATTTACATATGGGATTTTTACTAGATTTAATGATCATCTTTTCAATATCAGTGGTGATCATTTTGTGTGCAGTTGTGGTTTAGTTCCCTCTGTATTTGCATAATGTTGGTACTTAGATTGTTCCTGGAGTCCTTGGTCATTGCCCAATGGTTTTGAAATGGGCAGTAACTATAGATAAATTGATATGTTTTATTATGTATTTCTACCTATTTTAATATTTATATTATTAAATATGTATTACATTTTAATGTATGATATGTATATTGTGCTAAACTACCTTGTTTTATTGTTTACTCTCCTTAGTATATGCAGAACTCTGGAGGTATTTAAATAAAGGGCACAAAGTAGTTACTAGTATTACATTCAAATTAATAGTATTGAATGTCACCATTATTATTTTAAAGTATAGATTCATGCACATACTGTATGCTTTCATCTATTATATATATTTTTTTTCTTCACCATTCACGAATAAAATATTTATTTATTCAGTTAAATGTACACATTTATCACACTTTAGTGATAAATTCAAATTATATTATAAGTTTAGTCATGATTTACGAGCACATTAAATTCATTTTATTCACAAAGCAGAGTTGCAGCGTGTATTAACTTGTCTGCAACTCTATTACACTTAACACCCGCTGACAGCGTTTTGCACATGCTCAGTTGAATCAGTGGGAGAGATCCCATTGGTTGCATTATTCTTTGTAAACTCCCGAGCAGCCCCAACATGCGACCTCCTGACGAAGTACGTTGCACAAAACGCGTTGAGGTTACGAGGGGCTGCTGCATGAGCGTCCACAAGCTGGAGAGGTGTACCGTTAGAGAGAGGAGGACGCGACCAACGGAGCATCGTGAGTCCGGCCCCGTTTTCCATCTACCCGTCGGATCTTACCTCTGGATCTCCCGGTTTCACCTCCGCACGCCTTAGCTAGTTTGTAAGTGATTTTATTTATTTCGTCCTCATTGTGGTCCACCCAGTGGGACTTTTTATCTATATAAATGCATATACCGTATACTCCGTGCGCTCTCTCCGCTTTTTCTTGTTGTGTGAGCCCCCTTTTGGCAGCTCACATTTTCTAGGAGATTAAGGAGTTCTCCTGCGGTTGGTAGCACGAATATAAAATATTCTCAGAGAGGAGCTCGAGCGCGGGTTTCCTACCAAAAACTTTCCTTAATAATAACTGAATCTGGTCTTATTTTAAAGGGGAACATACATTAAGTTCATTGGCAAAACGGCGCAATGCTGTGCATGTGTGTGAGTGTGCCTGTGTGTGAGTTTGAGTGTGAGTATGTATGCATGTGTATGTTAATGAGTGTGCATGTGTGTGAGTGCGTGTGTGTGCATGTGCATATGTATGTATGTGAGTGAGTGTGCATGTGAGTGTGTGTATATATGTACAAAACACACAGTGTAGCACACCGCTCACTCTTAATTAAACAATCTTAATATATCATTATCTAGTGTCTGTTAATTGACACAAATGAGTGCAACCAATGTACAATAGTTCACAAATAGGACTGATTGAAAGAGCCCGTGATATAGTCACGAGTGCCTTCAGAAGGGTACATTTTTGGTGCACATCACACTAACAATTTTTATATTTTATGTGGAATACATACAGTGAAAAATCAAGGTGAAAACTTAATCTAAAGTGATAATAAAATATTATTAAAACAGACACGCAGTGCTTCCTGCTGTTGCCAACCAACTTGTATGTACACTCTGGTAGTTGTAACTTTGCAACAGTGTGAGGTATAATCAATTCACAGTAACAACACTGATATTGTCCTCCTGCTAGATACAATCAAGTTAATTTGTACCTCTCACAGATACCAAGTTGAAGTCACTCATACAATTCCATTATTAGCCAGTCCCTTTGCATATACCAATAGATATTCAGGTTAACGCAATCGAGTAATCATAAGCAGCAAACCGTATAGTGCAGGGTCACACGAGAGATAGCAAGCATACAGCATAGAGTGGAGATAGAAGGATGCACATAAGAGCGGTGGGAGTCCCTCAGCTGCTAAGCTATCATATAAACGCTGTTTGCTTTCAAACAGCACAGCTCCAACATCGCTGTCAACTTGTACTGGGAGTCCCTGTAACTAGTGATATACCGTGTGCATACTAATGTGGACAGTTGCATCCTACTCCCCCGTTGTATAACTTAATCCACTGTCATATACTTAGCTTAGTAGCCGCTACAACTCTGCTTAACCGCAAATAAACAGCCCTGCTCAGACCTCATGCACTCGACCGGCTGTGGCGGAATCAGCTGCACTGCGTGTCAATGACGTCACCACGTCACTAAGCCCACGCCCTACGCGTTTCTCTCCAGGCGGAGCTTCGTCAAGGGCAGGTGGATAACCGGACTGCAACACTCACCACTTATTTATAGTCATTAAAGCGTGCGTACACCTGTTTGTGCAATTTACAATGTGATCAAGCATTGCTGTTGTACTTACCATATAGTGATCGCCGCATAATCATGGTTGAGTCCGTATAATAGATAAAACACTATATAACCATTTTATTGAATAAGTGTAATAATCAAATGATAGCAAATAATTCATAACTTGTAATAAACCCAGCACTATATAGGGATAACAGTACAATACTGCAACTTAATGTCCACTGAACAGGACGGTGGTTCACCATGGGAAAGGATAAAAACAAGTCCTAATAAATCCACATTGTTGCAGAGAGAACAGCAGAATGACCTATGAGTCATTAGACTGGATGTAGTTATCACTGCTCCTAAGCAAATGAACAAAGAGAGGGGGGGCAAAGAGATAATCTACATTTATAGACAGGACATAGCTAGGACACAACAAACTCACTTGATGATATGAGTAAATAGTCAAAGTTGGGATCAAGTTGACTTTTAGATGAAGGGGGTGAAGGTAAAGCCTTCATTGAGGCCAAGTGGATATAAAGTCTTTAAACGATATATCCACTCTGCTTCTCTTTGTAGAAGTTTACGATCAATGTCACCTCCTCTGATGGTATTCTTAATACGATCTATTCCCATAAATTGGAGACATTCAAGATCACCCCTGTGCATAGAATTTACATGGCGTGCTACTGGAGTGTCGGCCTTGTTAATAACAGAGTTGACATGTTCCAACACACGTCTGCGTAGCTCGCGTGTTGTTTTGCCTACATATCTGCGTCCACAATCACAATGAATAAGATAGATGACATTAAAGCTTTTACAATTCACAAAGTGTCTTATTTCAAATTGTTTAGACTTATCAGCATTGTCAAAGGTTTTCATGTTAAGCAGATATTGGCACGCCTTGCAGCTCCCGCATCGGAAGCATCCTTTTGGTGGATTGGGTAACCATGTTTTTGATGTCTTAAGTTGATGATGACTATGCACTAGGGCATCTTTGAGGTTTTTTGACCTTCTGCTCGTAATGCTTGGTGTATCCTTAAGTACAGCAGATAGGTCACTGTCTGATTTTAAGAGGTGCCAATGTTTGGAGAATATTCGTTTAACCTCATACCATCTTTGACTGTAGGTGCCAATACATCGTATTTGGGTCTTTTGCTTTTACATTTTGAGCAAGTAGAGAGTCCCTATCACATTGAAGAGCCCTATTGTATGCCCTATGTAGATTTTTTAGAGAGTAGCCTCTATCCAGAAACCTATTTTTAAAATCTTGAGATTGTACTTTGAAATCTTGTAAGGTTGAGCAATTACGTTTTAATCGTAGATACTGCCCTGTTGGTATACCTTGAATTAAAGGATCTGGATGCTGACTATTGGCCAATAACAGATTATTCGTGGAGGTTGGTTTTCTGAACACTGTTGTTTGGATTTTATTACTGGAATCAATGGTGATATTCAAATCCAAGAATGTCACTTTGGATTGACTATATTCAGAGGTCAAACGTAGGTTTAAAGTGTTAACATTGAGCCGCCCGATGAAATCAAGCAAAATATCCTTTGGTCCGCTCCAGATCAATAGAATATCGTCAATAAATCTGAGCTATAAATCTATGTGCTCAGTAAATATTGCGTTTTCCTCTGTAAAGACGGTAGTTGCCTCCCACCAGCCCAGGTACAAATTCGTATATGTTGGTGCACACGACGTTCCCATTGCTGTACCCTGGGTCTGGTGGTAAATTAGGCCATCAAATAAAAAGTAGTTGTGTGTTAACACAAAATGGAGGAGGTTTAGTACAAATTTGTTATGTTCACCATAGCCACAGTGTCTGGTCGATAGGAAATACTCACAGGCATTGATGCCACTAATGTGCCGAATACTAGTATATAGTGATTCGACATCAAGTGTCACCAGCCATGTGTCCTCATCAGTTGTTATACCATTTAGTCTTAACAGAGTGTCCTTGGTGTCTTTTATGTAAGATGGTAATGTCAAGACAAATGGTCTTAAAATTCTGTCAAGATATTTACTGGTATTCTCTGTCAAGTTATTATTGCCAGACACAATGGGCCTTCCCGGTGGTCTTTCTTGGTTCTTGTGTATTTTTGGAAGTGTGATGAACGTGGCTATTGTGGGAATCTTAATATGCATATATTCATATTCCTTTTTGCCAATATGCTTATTGTCCAAACCCTCCCTTAAGATTGTGTACAACTCCAACTTAAATTTATTTGTAGGATCTCTATCCAAAAGTTGTTAGGTATACTTGTCTTTTAAAATACGTTTGTTCTCCTTAACATAGTCACTCGTGTTTAAAACTACAATGTTCCCTCCCTTATCAGAAGGTTTTATTGTGGTGTGCTCACAAGTTATTAGCTCATTTAGTGTTTTCTTTTCAGCTTTTGTGATGTTATTTTTTCTTGGATGTCTTGGTTTCATTTTTTCCAAGTCTTTGGTCACTAAATCAGTGAACACTTCTACTTGGGGACATATACTCATGAGGGGTGTAAATCTGCTTTTCGGTCTTAAATCTGTGAAAGGACCCTCTACTGATGTATTCACCTGCTCATTATCATTTAGTAGTGTGACTAAATCATCTATATGAGTCTGATCTTGGACTGTCATATCCCTGTGTTCTAATTGTCTTTGCTTGTTTTTAATGTGAAATTTGTGCAAAAGCAATTTCCTTGAAAAAAGGTTTAGATCTTTTATCCAATCAAAAAGTTTGAAATCACTGGAAGGTGAAAATGATAAACCCTTTTCCAAGCTAGATATATGTGCAGGAGATAAGTCCAAATCTGACAGATTGAATATCTTTAATTTGTCACTAGCTAATGGTATGGTTTCCGTGTCTTTCCTCTCTTTTCTCTTAGCTTTCTTTTTTCCCCTTCTTGTGGATTTAGTGGTTGTGCTCTCTCTAAAAAAGCATCTTTATCAGACATTGGTTGTAATCTGGTGCTGATGGAGGAATGTGCAGTAACTACACCCAACTGTTCACTGCCACCTGAGTCAGATTCAGAGTTCTCCATTTCTGAAGAAGAGTAATTAATAGTTTTGGGTTTTGTTCTACGAGATTGTTTGTAGCTATACACTTTGTCTTGACAGTAGTCTTGTTTATCCCTCTGATATTTACGATGTTTCCTTTCTTTAATTTCATTTTTGTATTTCAATACATCTTTATGAAGTCTTGACTCTAAGTCAATGAATTCAACATGTGGTTGGAATTTCTCAATTTTTTTAAGTTGTATTTTGAGATCACTATCAATTGTAGCCAATCTAGCTTGTTGGGATTCCAATAATAGCGTGATCAGCTGATTAGAACAATTGGACAATATGTCCTCCCATTTTTTAATGAATTCGGCATCAGTGATATGTTAAGCTGGTGCTACATTCATTCTTAATCCTCTGGGGTCATATTTTCCCTCTCATAAGTTTGTAAACTGGTGACTTCCCACCATATCTGAATCTGTGACCTGAACAGTTTGGACAAATCTTTAAATGAACATAACAAATTTGTACTAAACCTCCTCCATTTTGTGTTAACACACAACTACTTTTTATTTGATGGCCTAATTTACCACCAGACCCAGGGTACAGCAATGGGAACGTCGTGTGCACCAACATATGCGAATTTGTACCTGGGCTGGTGGGAGGCAACTACCGTCTTTACAGAGGAAAACGCAATATTTACTGAGCACATAGATTTATGACTCAGATTTATTGACGATATTCTATTGATCTGGAGCGGACCAAAGGATATTTTGCTTGATTTCATCGGGCGGCTCAATGTTAACACTTTAAACCTACGTTTGACCTCTGAATATAGTCAATCCAAAGTGACATTCTTGGATTTGAATATCACCATTGATTCCAGTAATAAAATCCAAACAACAGTGTTCAGAAAACCAACCTCCACGAATAATCTGTTATTGGCCAATAGTCAGCATCCAGATCCTTTAATTCAAGGTATACCAACAGGGCAGTATCTACGATTAAAACGTAATTGCTCAACCTTACAAGATTTCAAAGTACAATCTCAAGATCTTAAAAATAGGTTTCTGGATAGAGGCTACTCTCTAAAAAATCTACATAGGGCATACAATAGGGCTCTTCAATGTGATAGGGACTCTCTACTTGCTCAAAATGTAAAAGCAAAAGACACCCAAATACGATGTATTGGCACCTACAGTCAAAGATGGCATGAGGTTAAACGAATATTCTCCAAACATTGGCACATCTTAAAATCAGACAATGACCTATCTGCTGTACTTAAGGATACACCAAGCATTACGAGCAGAAGGTCAAAAAACCTCAAAGATGCCCTAGTGCATAGTCATCATCAACTTAAGACATCAAAAACATGGTTACCTAATCCACCAAAAGGATGCTTCAGATGCGGGAGCTGCAAGGCGTGCCAATATCTGCTTAACACGAAAACCTTTGACAATGCTGATAAGTCTAAACAATTTGAAATAAGACACTTTGTGAATTGTAAAAGCTTTAATGTCATCTATCTTATTAATTGTGATTGTGGACGCAGATATGTAGGCAAAACAACACGCGAGCTACACAGACGTGTTTTGGAATGTAACAGGGGACTTATCCCTGTTTAGTAATGTTCCTTTAATCTAGCAGTGTGGTAGTTAATTACTAAACACCACCTGCCTGATTAGATTGTTTACAAAAAGCCTGCCTTTGAGACAGGAAGTGACTGACTCCTTAGCTCTGACTGAGAGCTGACCTTTGGAGACACCACAATGTCTTGAGTTCTGCCAGCCACACAGCAGAGCTGATTGCAAGACACCCAATAAGACTTCTAAACCTGGATGCTGATATTTTTCTGTGCACGCACGGGTGCGGTTCCAGGAGAGCAGAGACGCTTACTCTACAGCAACTAAACAGATAAGACTTTCATTATTAAGAGACTGCTTATATCTGCTTATTTTCATGCTATGTGTTTGGGATGGGAGAAATGCTTAACTAATGGAGATGTGAACTAATTGCAAGGATTTCACTAGAAATACTCCCAAGTGAATGGAAGCTTTGTTCCCCCCTGTGTTTGGATAATTTCCTGATGAAAAGGAAAAGGCACAATAAAGCCTATTATAATTTCACATTATAACGACTCCAATTGTGTACCTCTGTGAACGTCCGTCTACATTTGGTGTCCGAGGTGGGACAAGAGGTGTCTTTGTAGTTAAAAAGGACCGGAGATTTTTATGTGAAATTTTTTTTTTATGCTTTTTGCTTACAAACAGTCTGAGAAAAAAAAAAAAAAACCTCATGCAGCAGAGATCGGAATTAAAGGGATACACACCACTGAAAATTTACAAAAACCCAGAAGAAACTGCTGAAGTAGCTTAACCTTATTTTGCCTATCACAAAGTGTAATATGGTCATTGAAATAGGGGTCTTTGCCTTTCAGCCATAGTCAGAGTTCAAGAAGTGAGTCAGCCCTTGGAAAGGGTTAGGTGTTTATTGTTTTCAAGAGTTTCGCTGAAGCAGTGAATACAGATGGTGACCCACGAGTGGTACTGATTTTGCAGATAAAGGTTGCCACACCGCATAGGACTACCAGCTGTGAATGGAGTATATGCAGAAAAGTGTGAAAATTGATACAAGACTGTGCTAAAGCAGGGGAATTTTTAGCAAACCAATGCTGAGTGTAAAATTGCCCTATAGGGGGAAAAAGTGATTTCTGAACTTTGTAAAAGGTTTTTTTCAAAACCAATTGCTGAATGTTGAGTCACCCTGCCGGGAATGAAAGAAATAGTCCACTGCAAAGAATATTTTTTTTCTGCAAGTAAAAAAGTCTGCCTATATCTATCTTGGGAGCAAAAACAGACACCCAAAGTGTGAAGTGTGAATGCCATAATACCCAAAGATGAGACTGAAAATTACTGAACTCAGGCAGAAAACCAAATTCTGTTGCTGAAGTGGGGAGATTGCACCCTGCAAGAAAATGGTGTAAAGCAAATAGACTTTTTTACCTAGCAACTGCACAACTTGTATACCTGATAAAAGAAAATGCATGCACAGCACTGCTGATATTAAAAAAAAAAAAAAATTATCCAAGAAAGAAAAGTCTACAGAGATGCATGTGAGAGCTACGACCTCTACAAGCAAAATATGCCCATCTGTAGGACTACCACAATTGGGGGTTCTAGCAAATACAGTGGCAACAGCTGCAATAGCGCCTCCTGAGGTCAGGAAGAAAATTACACCTGATAGCCTAAAAATGGAGGACAAGATGTAGCGTTCCTGTAATGAACCCTACCCCACGGAAGAGTGGCCCTTCCAGTCCAATAAAGAGGAAGGTATCTCTTACGGGGAACCCGAACCGAGTCACACCCACAAAACACCCCAAGAATGGTGGGGGTGCCTGAACTCGGCACGAACAGAAAAGACCGCTCCCTTTGATGACGAATATGATCAACAGGAGACAGAGCGGGAGCAGCAGATCACCCAATATTTCTGTCAGCTAAAGCAACTGCAAGAAAAGCCTGGCGTATATAATGAAGCTGCTAAAATTTCAAATGAAGATGGAGACCCCAATATCCCTGAAGGGACCGTGTCATCCAAATCAAAAAGGCGGAAAAAGAAAAAGAAAAGCAGTTCTTCACTTACCGTGGAAGGAACAGACACGTACGCAGATCCTGTGGGGGGAAAGGGGGACCGAGTTGCCCTGCAGCGTAGAGAAAATGGAGAATTCGTCCCACGGTTAACCGAATATCCAGAGGGCCCAAGGCAGAAGTCGTGTACCCCAAAGAAGTGTCTGTCCGGTGCCAACAGTGAGGAACCCTCAACTAGTCATCCCAGGGAAGCGGAGCCGGAACCAGTGAGTGACGACCCCTTGACCAGCCCTGAAGACGCCCTGAAAATTGCCAGACATGACTGTCATCTGCTCTGTGAAGAATTAGGAAGAGTGAGAAAAAACAATGCTGAGCTACAGAAGACTGTGCTCGCAATTTACTCTGCGGCCAAGACCGAATTGGAGGATCTCAAGACTGAGCTAGATACTGCAAAGGCTACTATCTCCGCCATGGATGAAAAGCAGAGCCAATCTGATAAAATGGTGGCTACGCTAAAGCGGAAGTATGAGGAGGCACTGAAGCAGATGACAGTCTTCCAGCAAGAGGTTCACACTCTTCGTATAGAGCTTGATGCCTCACATCATGAGACCAACAGCTGCCGCACAGACCTGGAAGTTTCCAGAAAGGAACTACACAGTCTCACTGAGGAGCTGGACATTGCTAAAGAAACTATTGGTAATCTTGGTACAGTTCTCAAAGTCTCTCAGAAGGAGCTTCAGACCCTCAACCTAGAGAAGGAAGTCTCACGCCAGGAGATTGTCATTCTCAAAGCAGATGTGTGTAAATGGAAGGAGGACTGCAAAGAAGCCCTGAAGAATACAGAGACTGAAAAAAAAGAAAGTTCAAGATTAAAAAGAGAAAACTTAAAACTGAAAGAAGAACATTTTCAGTTAACAGAAGAAGTCAAGGAAAAGTTTGACGCAGAGCACCGACTGCAGAACCAACTGCAAGGTCTGCGTACACACCTCCAGTATGCTGAGGAGAAGCAGCAAACGCTACAGGAAGAAAAACTGCAGGCTGCTAAAGAGGTACAAGCGCTGCAGGAACGTTTGAATACCCGGTACGTCCTCACAGAGCAGTATGAGGAGCTAAAGGCCACGCTGCATGTCTTCAGAGCATCGTTGGAAGCGGAGCTTCGATACCAGGTGACTCTGTATGAGAGGGAGCGTGAGAAGGCTCAGAAACTGGAGCAAGAGCTGGAGAGACAGAGAGACTGTTCCATTCCCTTGAGTCAGTACACCAAGGAGAAAACAGACGCAGCGGCAACCTTGACGACAAAAATTACAGAGCTCCAGAATATGAAGGAGACTCTGATACAGATTCCTCCAATACGGAAAAAGGTATTGGCTCTGCCCAAGCACCAGTATCCCACAGTAACTAATGCCCGTAAGGACAAGGGTACAGTGAGAGTTGGGGACTCCACGCAACTTCAAAACAAAATTACGAAGTTTGAGCCACCAAAGAAAGCACTAGCCAAACCTACAGCTGCTCAACAGGCAACAAACAGAGGTAGGAGTGCAGAATCAAAGCCATAAGAATCCTTAGCTGAAGAAGCTGAACTGGCGACTCCGTGGTGTGGAGAAGCTGCAGAAAGACCACTTCAAGAGCAGAAAACTCTAAGGGCTAATCCTAACTGCTCTACAACTGTTGCCATACCCTTTGTCTACAAAAAGAGGAGTGCCCGACGCAACAGAAATCTCAAGACCGCGCACGCGATAAAAAGACCTTACGTGGAAAAAGTCCTCCTCGAGCGACTGAGGAGTGCTGATCTCAAGCATCTTCGGGAGGAGACAAAAATAAACTGGAGAAAGGGCTCCAATCCCAGCGGGACAGAGGGTTCTCTTCCTCCATCCACTCTCATTCAAGTCACAGAGATATCTAGAATGAGAGTGGAAGGATGGGCTTTGGCCGTGGTAAGCCCGAGCTTCCCACAAACAGGGGAGGTATGTAACAGGGGACTTATCCCTGTTCAGTAATGTTCCTTTAATCTAGCAGTGTGGTAGTTAATTACTAAACACCACCTGCCTGATTAGATTGTTTACAAAAAGCCTGCCTTTCAGACAGGAAGTGACTGACTCCTTAGTTCTGACTGAGAGCTGACCTTTGAAGACACCACAATGTCTTGAGTTCTGCCAGCCACACAGCAGAGCTGATTGCAAGACACCCAATAAGACTTCTAAACCTGGATGCTGATATTTTTCTGTGCACGCACGGGTGCGGTTCCAGGAGAGCAGAGACGCTTACTCTACAGCAACTAAACAGATAAGACTTTCATTATTAAGAGACTGCTTATATCTGCTTATTTTCATGCTATGTGTTTGGGATGGGAGAAATGCTTAACTAATGGAGATGTGAACTAATTGCAAGGATTTCACTAGAAATACTCCCAAGTGAATGGAAGCTTTGTTCCCCCCTGTGTTTGGATAATTTCCTGATGAAAAGGAAAAGGCACAATAAAGCCTATTATAATTTCACATTATAACGACTCCAATTGTGTACCTCTGTGAACGTCCGTCTACATGGAACATGTCAACTCTGTTATTTACAAGGCCGACACTCCAGTAGCACGCCATGTAAATTCTATGCACAGGGGTGATCTTGGATGTCTCCAATTTATGGGGATAGATCGTATTAAGAATACCATCAGAGGAGGTGACATTGATCGTAAACTTCTACAAAGAGAAGCAGAGTGGATATATCGTTTAAAGACTTTATATCCACTTGGCCTCAATGAAGGCTTTACCTTCACCCCCTTCATCTAAAAGTCAACTTGATCCCAACTTTGACTATTTACTCATATCATCAAGTGAGTTTGTTGTGTCCTGGCTATGTCCTGTCTATAAATGTTGATTATCTCTTTGCCCCCTCTCTTTGTTCATTTGCTTAGGAGCAGTAATAACTACATCCAGTCTAATGACTCATAGGTCATTCTGCTGTTCTCTCTGCAACAATGTGGATTTATTAGGACTTGTTTTTATCCTTTCCCATGGTGAACCACTGTCCTGTTCAGTGGACATTAAGTTGCAGTATTGTACTGTTATCCCTATATAGTGCTGGGTTTATTACAAGTTATGAATTATTTGCTATCATTTGATTATAACCATTTTATTGAATAAGTGAAATATAGTGTTTTATCTATTATACGGGACTCAACCATGATTATGCGGCGATCACTATATGGTAAGTACAACAGCAATGCTTGATCACATTGTAAATTGCACAAACAGGTGTACGCACGCTTTAATGACTATAAATAAGTGGTGAGTGTTGCAGTCCCGTTATCCACCTGCCCTTGACGAAGCTCCGCCTGGAGAGAAACTCGTAGGGCGTGGGCTTAGTGACGTGGTGACGTCATTGACACGCAGTGCAGCTGATTCCACCACAGCCGGTCGAGTGCATGAGGTCTGAGCAGGGCTGTTTATTTGCGGTTAAGCAGAGTTGTAGCGGCTACTAAGCTAAGTATATGACAGTGGATTAAGTTATACAACGGGGGAGTAGGATGCAACTGTCCACATTAGTATGCACACGGTATATCACTAGTTACAGGGACCCCCAGTACAAGTTGACAGCGATGTTGGAGCTGTGCTGTTTGAAAGCAAACAGCGTTTATATGATAGCTTAGCAGCTGAGGGACTCCCACCGCTCTTATGTGCATCCTTCTATCTCCACTCTATGCTGTATGCTTGCTATCTCTCGTGTGACCCTGCACTATACGGTTTGCTGCTTATGATTACTCGATTGCATTAACTTGAATATCTATTGGTATATGCAAAGGGACTGGCTAATAATGGAATTGTATGAGTGACTTCAACTTGGTATCTGTGAGAGGTACAAATTAACTTGATTGTATCTAGCAGGAGGACAATATCAGTGTTGTTAATGTGAATTGATTATACCTCACACTGCCTGTGCTGTGTATAAATGCCAGGTTTGGCTGTGTATGAGGGGGGAGACTGGCACTGCCGCTACCTGTGCTGTGTATAAATGCCAGGTTTGGCTGTGTGGGGGGAGGCTGGCACTGCCGCTACCTGTGCTGTGTATAAATGCCAGGTTTGGCTGTGTATGAGGGGGGAGACTGGCACTGCCGCTGCCTGTGTATAAATGCCAGGTTTGGCTGTGTGTGAGGGGAAGGCTGGCACTGCCGCTACCTGTGTATAAATGCCAGGTTTGGCTGTGTGTGAGGGGGGAGACTGGCACTGCTGCTGCCTGTGCTGTGTATAAATGCCAGGTTTGGCTGTGTGTGAGGGGGGAGGCTGGCACTGCCGCTGCCTGCGCTGTGTATAAATGCCAGGTTTGGCTGTGTGTGAGGGGAAGGCTGGCACTGCCGCTGCCTGTGCTGTGTATAAATGCCAGGTTTGGCTGTGTGTGAGGGGGGAGACTGGCACTGCCGCTGCCTGCGCTGTGTATAAATGCCAGGTTTGGCTGTGTGTGAGGGGAAGGCTGGCACTGCCGCTACCTGTGCTGTGTATAAATGCCAGGTTTGGCTGTGTGTCAGGGGAAGGCTGGCACTGCCGCTGCCTGCGCTGTGTATAAATGCCAGGTTTGGCTGTGTGTGAGGGGGAGACTGGCACTGCCGCTGCCTGCGCTGTGTATAAATGCCAGGTTTGGCTGTGTGTGAGGGGGAGGCTGGCACTGCCGCTGCCTGTGCTGTGTATAAATGCCAGGTTTGGCTGTGTGTGAGGGGAAGGCTGGCACTGCCGCTGCCTGCACTGTGTATAAATGCCAGGTTTGGCTGTGTGTGAGGGGGGAGACTGGCACTGCCGCTGCCTGTGTATAAATGCCAGGTTTGGCTGTGTGTGAGGGGGGAGGCTGGCACTGCCGCTGCCTGCGCTGTGTATAAATGCCAGGTTTGGCTGTGTGTGAGGGGAAGGCTGGCACTGCCGCTGCCTGTGTACAAATGCCAGGTTTAGCTGTGTGTGAGGGGGGAGGCTGGCACTGCCGCTGCCTGTGCTGTGTATAAATGCCAGGTTTGGCTGTGTGTGAGGGGAAGGCTGGCACTGCCGCTACCTGTGCTGTGTATAAATGCCAGGTTTAGCTGTGTGAGTGGGGAGGCTGGCACTGCCGCTGCCTGTGCTGTGTATAAATGCCAGGTTTGGCTGTGTGTGAGGGGGGAGGCTGGCACTGCCGCTGCCTGTGTATAAATGCCAGGTTTGGCTGTGTGTGGGGGGAGGCTGGCACTGCCGCTGCCTGCGCTGTGTATAAATGCAGATGTTTGGCTGTGTGTGAGGGGGGAGGCTGGCACTGCCGCTGCCTGTGTATAAATGCCAGGTTTGGCTGTGTGTCAGGGGAAGGCTGGCACTGCCGCTGCCTGCGCTGTGTATAAATGCCAGGTTTGGCTGTGTGTGAGGGGAAGGCTGGCACTGCCGCTGCCTGCGCTGTGTATAAATGCCATGTTTGGCTGTGTGTGAGGGGAAGGCTGGCACTGCCGCTGCCTGCGCTGTGTATAAATGCCAGGTTTGGCTGTGTGTGAGGGGAAGGCTGGCACTGCCGCTACCTGTGCTGTGTATAAATGCCAGGTTTGGCTGTGTGTCAGGGGAAGGCTGGCACTGCCGCTGCCTGCGCTGTGTATAAATGCCAGGTTTGGCTGTGTGTGAGGGGGAGACTGGCACTGCCGCTGCCTGCGCTGTGTATAAATGCCAGGTTTGGCTGTGTGTGAGGGGGAGGCTGGCACTGCCGCTGCCTGTGCTGTGTATAAATGCCAGGTTTGGCTGTGTGTGAGGGGAAGGCTGGCACTGCCGCTGCCTGCACTGTGTATAAATGCCAGGTTTGGCTGTGTGTGAGGGGGGAGACTGGCACTGCCGCTGCCTGTGTATAAATGCCAGGTTTGGCTGTGTGTGAGGGGGGAGGCTGGCACTGCCGCTGCCTGCGCTGTGTATAAATGCCAGGTTTGGCTGTGTGTGAGGGGAAGGCTGGCACTGCCGCTGCCTGTGTACAAATGCCAGGTTTAGCTGTGTGTGAGGGGGGAGGCTGGCACTGCCGCTGCCTGTGCTGTGTATAAATGCCAGGTTTGGCTGTGTGTGAGGGGAAGGCTGGCACTGCCGCTACCTGTGCTGTGTATAAATGCCAGGTTTAGCTGTGTGAGTGGGGAGGCTGGCACTGCCGCTGCCTGTGCTGTGTATAAATGCCAGGTTTGGCTGTGTGTGAGGGGGGAGGCTGGCACTGCCGCTGCCTGTGTATAAATGCCAGGTTTGGCTGTGTGTGGGGGGAGGCTGGCACTGCCGCTGCCTGCGCTGTGTATAAATGCAGATGTTTGGCTGTGTGTGAGGGGGGAGGCTGGCACTGCCGCTGCCTGTGTATAAATGCCAGGTTTGGCTGTGTGTCAGGGGAAGGCTGGCACTGCCGCTGCCTGCGCTGTGTATAAATGCCAGGTTTGGCTGTGTGTGAGGGGAAGGCTGGCACTGCCGCTGCCTGCGCTGTGTATAAATGCCATGTTTGGCTGTGTGTGAGGGGAAGGCTGGCACTGCCGCTGCCTGCGCTGTGTATAAATGCCAGGTTTGGCTGTGTGTGAGGGGAAGGCTGGCACTGCCGCTACCTGTGTATAAATGCCAGGTTTGGCTGTGTGTCAGGGGAAGGCTGGCACTGCCGCTACCTGTGCTGTGTATAAATGCCAGGTTTAGCTGTGTGAGTGGGGAGGCTGGCACTGCCGCTGCCTGTGCTGTGTATAAATGCCAGGTTTGGCTGTGTGTGAGGGGGGAGGCTGGCACTGCCGCTGCCTGTGTATAAATGCCAGGTTTGGCTGTGTGTGGGGGGAGGCTGGCACTGCCGCTGCCTGCGCTGTGTATAAATGCAGATGTTTGGCTGTGTGTGAGGGGGGAGGCTGGCACTGCCGCTGCCTGTGTATAAATGCCAGGTTTGGCTGTGTGTCAGGGGAAGGCTGGCACTGCCGCTGCCTGCGCTGTGTATAAATGCCAGGTTTGGCTGTGTGTGAGGGGAAGGCTGGCACTGCCGCTGCCTGCGCTGTGTATAAATGCCATGTTTGGCTGTGTGTGAGGGGAAGGCTGGCACTGCCGCTGCCTGCGCTGTGTATAAATGCCAGGTTTGGCTGTGTGTGAGGGGAAGGCTGGCACTGCCGCTACCTGTGCTGTGTATAAATGCCAGGTTTGGCTGTGTGTCAGGGGAAGGCTGGCACTGCCGCTGCCTGCGCTGTGTATAAATGCCAGGTTTGGCTGTGTGTGAGGGGGAGACTGGCACTGCCGCTGCCTGCGCTGTGTATAAATGCCAGGTTTGGCTGTGTGTGAGGGGGAGGCTGGCACTGCCGCTGCCTGTGCTGTGTATAAATGCCAGGTTTGGCTGTGTGTGAGGGGAAGGCTGGCACTGCCGCTGCCTGCACTGTGTATAAATGCCAGGTTTGGCTGTGTGTGAGGGGGGAGACTGGCACTGCCGCTGCCTGTGTATAAATGCCAGGTTTGGCTGTGTGTGAGGGGGGAGGCTGGCACTGCCGCTGCCTGCGCTGTGTATAAATGCCAGGTTTGGCTGTGTGTGAGGGGAAGGCTGGCACTGCCGCTGCCTGTGTACAAATGCCAGGTTTAGCTGTGTGTGAGGGGGGAGGCTGGCACTGCCGCTGCCTGTGCTGTGTATAAATGCCAGGTTTGGCTGTGTGTGAGGGGAAGGCTGGCACTGCCGCTACCTGTGCTGTGTATAAATGCCAGGTTTAGCTGTGTGAGTGGGGAGGCTGGCACTGCCGCTGCCTGTGCTGTGTATAAATGCCAGGTTTGGCTGTGTGTGAGGGGGGAGGCTGGCACTGCCGCTGCCTGTGTATAAATGCCAGGTTTGGCTGTGTGTGGGGGGAGGCTGGCACTGCCGCTGCCTGCGCTGTGTATAAATGCCAGGTTTGGCTGTGTGTGAGGGGGGAGGCTGGCACTGCCGCTGCCTGTGTATAAATGCCAGGTTTGGCTGTGTGTCAGGGGAAGGCTGGCACTGCCGCTGCCTGCGCTGTGTATAAATGCCAGGTTTGGCTGTGTGTGAGGGGAAGGCTGGCACTGCCGCTGCCTGCGCTGTGTATAAATGCCATGTTTGGTTGTGTGAGGGGGAGGCTGGCACTGCCGCTGCCTGTGTATAAATGCCAGGTTTGGCTGTGTGTGAGGGGGGAGACAGGCACTGCCGCTGCCTGTGTAGAAATGCCAGGTTTGGCTGTGTATGAGGGGGAGGCTGGCACTGCCGCTGCCTGTGTAGAAATGCCAGGTTTGGCTGTGTGTGAGGGGGGAGACTGGCACTGCCGCTGCCTGTGCTGTGTAGAAATGCCAGGTTTGGCTGTGTATGAGGGGGGAGGCTGGCACTGCCGCTGCCTGTGCTGTGTATAAATGCCAGGTTTGCCTGTGTGAGGGGGGAGACTGGCACTGCCGCTGCCTGTATAGAAATGTCAGGTTTGGCTGTGTGAGAGGGGGGGTTGGCAATGCCGCTGCCATTGCACACCTGCGCTACGCAGTGAAGGTGCATTTCATGGGAGAAGGGGAAGAAAACGAGAAATTTGTGAAAGAAAGTTCTTCTGGTCCCCTCTCTCCCGCCTCCCCCTTCATGTCCTGACAGCCGGGATGTCTCTGGGTAATGAACGTTCTAAGACACAGGACCCAGGATCACACTTTGCCCGATGCCCTGACATCTGACAGAACAACAGGATGTGAACGCTTCTTGGCTTGGCAGAGAGCTCAGAGCTTGTTTCTGCTCTGTGTCTTATTCATTGAGTCAGAAACCCGAAACACTTCTCTGCCCATCTCTCTGCTTATCTCTCTCATCTCTTTTGAGATCTGACATGTGCTGCCTGTAACTATCATCAATCGCTTTTCTCTCTCTCTCTCTTCCTATTATCCCCTTAACTTCTTCTATATTTTACTCTCCTCCTCGGACAGCTCTTCCCTGGCAGAATAAATGGATATGAAACGGGTACACATGTGCTTACGACCACAATATGATGGGGCCACTATAGGAAACAGCTGGGGATGGATGTAAATCGTAAGTAGATCCTAAGTTAGTTTTCCTTTTGTTGCTGTGTGTTGGGGCTGCGTCCTCATTTTCCAGACTACATCCCTGTTTCCTCTGGGACACAAAGCAAAGGACATTTCAAGTGCAGTGCACACCCTGCCACATTACATCTGTAAGGCACATGTCCCCAACTCTAACCCTACGTGCTCATGCCCTGGTGGTTCTGTTATATCCATGCTATCTGCCTGAGGGGTCTCTATATACAGTGGGTGGTTCTGTTATATCTGTGCTATCTTCCTGGGGGGGTCTCTATGTACAGTGGGTGGTCCTGTTATATATGTGCTATCTGCCTGAGGGGTCCCTATATACAGTGGGTGGTTCTGTTATATCCATGCTATCTCCTGAGCGATCTCTATATACAGTGGGTGGTTCTATTATATCTGTGCTATCTTCCTGATGGGTCTCTATACAGTGGGTGGTTCTGTTATATCTGTGCAATGTTCCTGGGGGGTCTCTATATACAGTGGGTGGTTCTGTTATATCTGTGCTATCTTCTTGGGGGGTCTCTATATACAGTGGGTGGTCCTGTTATATCTGTGCTATCTTCCTGGGGGGTCTCTATATACAGTGGGTGGTCCTGTTATATCCGTGCTATCTTCCTGAGGGGTCTCTATATACAGTGGGTGGTCCTGTTATATCTGTGCTATTTCCTGAGGGGACTCTATATACAGTGGGTGGTCCTATTATATCCGTGCTATCTTCCTGGGGGGTCTCTATATACAGTGGGTGGTCCTGTTATATCCGTGCTATCTTCCTGAGGGGTCTTTATATACAGTGGGTGGTTCTGTTATATCCATGCTATCTTCCTGAGGGGTCTTTATATACAGTGGGTGGTTCTGTTAAAGCTGAAAATTCTCCTGGGAGGAGCCTTCAAAAAGAGTAACTTTTTTTTCAGAAGGGGGGGGGGGGAGGGAGGGTTCTCCATCTGTAGGGACTAGGGGGTCCCCTTATTCCCATAAGTACTCTACTGCATGGAGAACTGTTATATCTTTATATTCTTTTAAGTACTCTCATACAGGGGAAATCTGATAATAGATATATATATATATATATATATATATATACACACCTGTAAGTACTCTAATGCATTGAAGCTGTAACATCTGTTCATACCTGTAAGTACTCTCCAGGGAGGCACTTTGAGGCACTTTGTCTGTCTCTTTGTCTGTCTCTCTCTCTCTCTCTCTCATAGGTTAAGACTGGTATATCTATGGGAAGGGTACGATTATATCTTATTATATCTATGTATATCTGTAAGTACTCTACTGCAGGGGTGGATTTGTTATATCTGTATATACCTGTACAGTATGTACTCACCTGCAAGGGGGGAGGAGCTGGATGTTAAGAGGGTGTTAGATAGTGTGGAGTTTGGTCCAGTCTTTCGGGGTATATTTGGGGATGTGGGCTAAGATGTAAGGGGGAGTGGGGCAGCATCGCTGAGAGCTTTGTAAGCCAGAACTAAGGTTTTCAATGTAATTCTAGGTGATATGGGAAGCCAGTGTAGGGATTTGCGTAGTGGTGCAGCAGAAGTGGAGCGGTGAGTGAGGTAGATGAGTTTTGCAGTACATTTCTGGATGGATTGAAGTTGGCAGGCGACGAGGGGGAATGACAACTACGAGAATGTTGCAGTAGTCAAGACAGGATAAGTGAGTGAATTAGAATTTTAGATGCGTCATAAGTGAGAAATGGGCGTATCCCTGCAATATTTCGGAGATGGAGACTGCAGGACTTGAATGTCAGGAATGAAGGAGAGGGCAGAGTCAAAGATGACCACTAGGCAGTGGTTTTGGGGTATTGATGAGATTGTGTTATTATTGACTGTGAGGGATAGTTTGGGATATATATCTGCAGTGAAAGCACTGTGTGCTAAGTAACAATGGTGGAAAGCTAGTTTGCAGACCTGTCAGACATGTGAATGTGCTCACACGTGATCTTTTTATTTGCTATATGCCATACGGTGGAGGGTTTTTCGTCACCTTTATCACCCACCTATAAGTTATCTAATGTGTGGTGAAACCTACCCAGCCTTAAAATTGCAAAGCCAGTACAACCAGCCTCACACTGAAGAGACCCAAAAGGTTGAAACAGCTGTCTGTGAGTAGGTTTACTAGCTATGCTGAAAGCTGTGTAATGCAGCAAGCATACGGCTATAAAGGTTCCATTTAATAATGGATTTGAGGCAAAAGGTGACACTACGTGCTCATTTGCATGTCATTTCACAAAATCCCTTGCTGCAGTAGAAGCACTGTATGCTAAGTGATAATGGCGAAAAGCAGGGCTGCAGACCTGTCTAAGACATGTGAATGGCTCACAAGTGATGTATGTATGTATGTATGTATGTATGTATGTATACATACACATATATATACACACATATATACACACACACACACACACACTCTCCTGCAAGGGCGGAGAGGGGCTGTTATTGTTTTTAAATACCTGCAAGTACTCTGGGACAGTTTGGGTTGTTATATCTATATACACACATGTACGTACTCTCCTACAGAGGGGGAGGGGGCAAGCTTTTGCAGTACAGCAAGAAGCTACCCTCTTATGAACTTTTTAGATATCTACAGGTAAACACTTTGTCACTGTGACTCCTGCATTGGCTGAGGTCCCCTGGTCCCCAGAAATCCCTGGCTGAGAGTATAGACAGGTATGCTGTTTTTGTGCTCACAGTATTCTCGTCAGTGTTTGGGGGTGTGTTTTCTAGGAGCCCTGTGACCCCGGAGTTAAAATAAATAATAATAACTTTATTTCATATAGCACTTTGCTCTCAATGGAACTCAAAGTGCATCACAATTACAGTACAGCACTCACAACATTGCACATAGCATTTTTACAGACACAGTCGCTTCCCAGAGGAGCTTACAATCTATATTGTTGGTGCCTGAGGCACAGGGAGATAAAGTGACTTCCTCAAGGTCACAAGGAGCAGACACCAGGATTTGAACAAGGTTCCACTGCTTCAAACTCAATGTCTTTACTCACTGAGCCGCTCCTCCAGCCCATAAGAATGTACAGTAACATTTATATGAAACTAGCTGAGAGACCCGGCGTTGCCCGGGATGTAATGTTCCCGTTCCTCTCTCTCCTCCCCCCTCTCTCTGTTTGTCCCCCATTCACATCAATCCAGTCCCCCCCCTCCCTCCCTCCTTTACAGCTTCATGTAGCGTGTGTGCGTCAGTCACTGTGTGTTTGCTCGCGCGTCAGTGAGTCTGAGGCAGAAACACAAACACACACAGACTGACTGAGGCACACACAGTCAGTGTGTGCCTCAGTCAGTGTGTGCGTGCGTCAGTCAGGCTTTGTGTGCGCGTCAGTCAGTGTGTGCGTGCGTGCGGCAGTCAGTCAGTGTGTGCGCGCGGGGCGTCAAAGGCAGGGGGGGCGTCAAAGGCAGGGGGGGGCGTCAAAGGGAGGGGGGGGGCGTCAAAGGGAGGGGGGGGGCGTCAAAGGGAGGGGGGGGGCGTCAAAGGGAGGGGGGGGGCGTCAAAGGGAGGGGGGGGGGCGTCAAAGGGAGGGGGGGGCGCGTCAAAGGGAGGGGGGGGGCGTCAAAGGGAGGGGGGGGCGTCAAAGGGAGGGGGGGGGCGTCAAAGGGAGGGGGGGGGCGTCAAAGGGAGGGGGGGGGGCGTCAAAGGGAGGGGGGGGGCGTCAAAGGGAGGGGGGGGGCGTCAAAGGGAGGGGGGGGCGTCAAAGGGAGGGGGGGGCGTCAAAGGGAGGGGGGGGCGCCTCAAAGGCATGGATTCCTCCCCCTGCATTTCCTGCAGTGGACAGGAGGGGGGGGGGCAGTGGACAGGAGGGGGGGGGCAGTGGACAGGAGGGGGGGGGCAGTGGACAGGAGGGGGGGGGCAGTGGACAGGAGGGGGGGGCAGTGGACAGGAGGGGGGGGGCAGTGGACAGGAGGGGGGGGGCAGTGGACAGGAGGGGGGGGGCAGTGGACAGGAGGGGGGGGCAGTGGACAGGAGGGAGGGGGCAGTGGACAGGAGGGGGGGGGCAGTGGACAGGAGGGGGGGGCAGTGGACAGGAGGGGGGGCAGTGGACAGGAGGGGGGGCAGTGGACAGGAGGGGGGGGGGCAGTGGACAGGAGGGGGGGGCAGTGGACAGGAGGGGGGGGGGCAGTGGACAGGAGGGGGGGGGCAGTGGACAGGAGGGGGGACAGGAGGGGGGACGCAGTGGACAGGAGGGGGGACGCAGTGGACAGGAGGGGGGGGCAGTGGACAGGAGGGGGGGGCAGTGGATAGGAGGGGGGGGCAGTGGACAGTGACACACACACACACACACACACACACACACACACACACACACACACACACACACACACCTCAGTTGATGCGCCCTTTCTCAGTTCCGTTTGGCCGGAGGTGGGGAGCGACACCTACCTGTACTTCCGGGCGCCGCCACCGTCTGACTCGGCGCCGCGAGGGAGGAAGGGGGTCCGCCATCTTACGCGCCGCGTGGCAGCTGCGGGAAGCGAGGTGATTTGGAGCGGGGAGGGGGGAGAGGTGATTTGGAGCGGGGAGAGGTGATTTGGAGCGGTGAGGGGGGAGAGGTGATGCCGCTGGGGAGGGGGAGAGGTGATGCCGCTGGGGAGAGGTGATGCCGCTGGGGAGGGGGAGAGGTGATGCCGCTGGGGAGGGGGAAGAGGTGATGCCGCTGGGGAGGGGGAAGAGGTGATGCCGCTGGGGAGGGGGAAGAGGTGATGCCGCTGGGGAGAGGTGATGCCGCTGGGGAGGGGGAAGAGGTGATGCCGCTGGGGAGGGGGAAGAGGTGATGCCGCTGGGGAGGGGGAAGAGGTGATGCCGCTGGGGAGAGGTGATGCCGCTGGGGAGGGGGAGAGGTGATGCCGCTGGGGAGGGGGAAGAGGTGATGCCGCTGGGGAGGGGGAAGAGGTGATGCCGCTGGGGAGGGGGAAGAGGTGATGCCGCTGGGGAGCGGGGAGAGGTGATGCCGCTGGGGAGGGGGAAGAGGTGATGCCGCTGGGGAGGGGGAAGAGGTGATGCCGCTGGGGAGGGGGAAGAGGTGATGCCGCTGGGGAGGGGGAAGAGGTGATGCCGCTGGGGAGGGGGAAGAGGTGATGCCGCTGGGGAGGGGGAAGAGGTGATGCCGCTGGGGAGGGGGAAGAGGTGATGCCGCTGGGGAGGGGGAAAAGGTGATTTGGAGAGGGGAGAGAGGTGTGTGTGTGTGTGTGTGTGTGTGTGTGTGTGTGTGTGTGTGTGTGTGTTTTATTTATTTATTTATTTATTTTTTTGGACCTTTGGCCCGTCACTCCGCCTCAGGCCAATGAGAGGTGTGGGGGGCGGGCCAAGGGGGTGGTGTGAGTGTGTGAGGCCAATGAGAGGTGTGCGGGGGCGGGCGGGCCAAGGGACCAATGAGATTGCCGCTAGGGACACCGTACATCCAGCAGGCAGGCATGCATGCAGGCAGGCAGGCAGGCAAACATACAGTGCTTTCACTAATATAGTATAAGATAGAAAATGGCAATATGCTCACTTCTGTGGGAAAACACTACGAACAGTATCATAACAGTATGTTGGATGGTACTTCAATTTCTGGAACTGATAGAGTTCACATAGTAGTTAGGGGAGGAGACCTAGAATTACAATTATTGAGGAAAGAAACCAGGTGGATCTCCACCGTGGGTGCAAAGTTTCAGGAAGATATTTATTTTCATAGTTTTCCCTAGTTAGTGACATCGTTTGGATTTCGTTTGCAGATTTATATTTTTAAAAATCTGAATCCGTTTGCAGCTTTTCAGTGATGGGGAAAAAAACCCTAATCTGCCTTTTGGAGACTGATCCGTGAAAATCCGTGGCGAATTCAAATTTTTGTGCCCATCTCCAATTATCTCCCTTCCAAATAACCATAACATCGTCTATATATCCTTCCCAAAGTATCAGGTCTGCTCCAAAGTCAGGCTCACTCCAAATGTGCTCATCTTCCCCTTCTCCCATAAAGAGATTTGCATAACTTGGTGCAAACCTGGTACTAAAAAGGGATATGTTACACAATGTATCAAACCATTTCACAATGTATCACAATCAGGATTGCACAGACCTTTAAAAAAGGTATAGACCACATTGGTGCTAGTTGGAGGGGAGGTGATTGAGTAAACTCTAAATAAAAAAAAAAAAAGAAACCTTTTGGATCTACTGCATACACTAAACACATTAGTACCAAACAGTGCAGATATATCTGACATGGTGACTGTGTGTTAACATTTCTCTCATTTTTAAAAACTCTTATTTATTACAAACTAGCTGATATACCCGGCGTTGCCCGGTCGTGGAAGGGCAGGGGGCATGGAGTAGAAGGGCGGGGGGGGAGGGGCGTGGAAGGACGGGGGGAGCCAAGGGGCGTGGAAGGGCGGGGAGGGCAAAGGGCGGAGAGGGCGGGGGGGGGCAAATGGCAGATACAAATATAAATAATTTTGGAAGTGTTATCATATTTGAGACACTTACATTTTTGTATTCATTTTTAAAGTTTACATATACTTTTAGAGTATCAGAATACAGGTGAAAGAGGCAGTGCACTGCCTAAAAAGCAGGAGGAGGCTCACGGCTGCATAAAAACTACTTTATTCCATAAGGGGATCGCACATAACCCCCAAGAGCAACAGCAGGTAACACACCTACGCGTTTCGGCCGTGTGCCCTTTATCAAGTCTTGTAATCTTGTAGTCTGATGCACCTGTTACCTATACTCTTATACTTTGAGTCCCTGTTCTCTATATCTTGTAATCTTCATTTTTTATCGTACTGCATTGTTGTGTCGGTCTATTTTTAAAGGAAGTTGTGAAGAGATGTTGGATACATATTTACCTTATATAGAGTGTTCTAAGCCAGTGTCTCCCAACTCCAGTCCTCAAGTACAACTAACTGCCCAGGTTTTAAGCATATCCTCTCGTTAGCACAGGTGGCACAATTATTGTGACTGAGCCACCTGTGCTCAAGAATGGGTATCCTTAACCCCTGGGCTGTTAGTGATACTGAAGGACTGGAGCTTGGAAACACTGTAATCTAAGCTAGTGGTGCTCAACTTCAGTCCTCAAGCCCCCCCCCCTTCCCCTCCCCAAACAGGTCAGGTTTTCAGGATATCCCAGCTTCAGCACAGGTGGCTCAATCAGTGGCTGATTGAGCCACCTGTGCTGATGCAGGGACTGGTTTTGCCACCTGTGCTGAAGAGCCCTCCATCTGTACCAAGGCTGATGCACAGTAGTACTAGATGTCCTAGTAAATCTAACAAGTCCTGGCAAAGACAAAACGGGTTTAAAACTTTTATCAGGGGACTTTCAGAACGTACAGTATTGAACACAAAATACATTCCAGGAAAATGGTATCCCAGAGAACAAATGCCGGAACAAAATATTCATGTTACGATACTGGAGACTTCGGGTAGACATGAGTCGGTTCTTCTTGACTGAAAGGGTGGCGATAAAAAAAGGAGCAGAAAACAGAGAATGCGTGGGAGAAGCACAAGGGGTTGGGAAAGTGTGAGATCTCCGGTTTTGCAGCAGGAGAATAAACCCTTAATGTCTGGCCATGTCGGAATTCCTCCTAGACCTCTTGATTTTGTGGATTTCTGATTAATTCTAAACGTAACTCTCGTTCTGGGGCCTACTCAATAAAAATATGAAAGCGCTGTTTTGGCGCTTCTGCACATAGTCCCGATCAAGTCAATGGGGCTTCCCATGTTCTAGCTCCAAAATGCCACTCTCGTACTTTACTGAGTAGGACCCTCTGTCTCTAACGTGCCATTTTTATGATGCTTCCAGCACAGTCCTGTTGAGGCTCCATCTTGCATCATAGGGATATCCTCCGTGCCCTCTGACTGTACTGTGGTCCCCTGGCCATGGTGGCAGCATGGTGTTATTTGGCGTTTCCCCTGATGAGTAGGCATGGTTTGTCCAGAACGGCTCTGTCCTGTGTGATCTTTCTGCAGAATCTGTGCGATTTCCTTCCCCTGCTTAATTAATGTTTCTATAGAATGCCAACACTGAAGTCTGAAGTATTAAAGCAGAAATCCATGCTGCCCATTCTCTGTTACATATTTCTTTTTAAACAAGGGGTCCTCCTGGGAATAAGCCACTTTGGCGACCCCCCCCCCCCCCCCCCCGTCCCACCTCCCCCATCCCCTGTTCCTGAGATGTTTAATTTTAATATTCCCTTACAATAATTCTTGCCAGAAAGAAACACTATGGCCGCTGTGGTCTGTCTCACTCTGGTGGCCGAGAGACAGCGGTGACATCATCCTGCAATTACAACATCGTGATGACATCATCATGAGATGACATTGCAGCTTCCGATTAGGTGACCCGCAGTCATCTTTGATCTTTCTTGCAAATACCAGCACAAGCAAAATGTAATCTATTATATTGGCAATTGGGAGGGGTGGGGGGTGCCCCAAGCTTTGGGTGTTGGGGTTCAGCTCCAGGGGACCCCGTTTCATATAAAGTCAATCAAATAACAAAAACTTCATGGGGGTGGGGGAGTTCTTCTTTAAGTCCAACAATATAACACACTGTAATTGGAGAGGTCTTGGAGACTGGATGCAGAAGCGAAGAGATTGTAAAGGAAACCATGAATCTGTCCCTGACTTTGATTTCCTGGAAGAGCCGGGGTCAGGAAGCTGGAGGGGAAGGGGGTGGGGAGGGGGAGCGGGCTTCCAGTAACGATTGTCAGGGACCCTCCTGTGACATTCCTCTTCTCAGCAATCAGATGCCTGGCTTCCAGATCCGATCATTTAAATATCCCTTTATCTATTGAGCGCGAAAGCAAGCATTCTGCGCTTACCCCCTCCCCCTACAGGACTCATTACAGGGACGCGTGGAACGGAATTATTAGCTGCAAAACAAGGCTGATAAGTTGCAGGATTTGCAAGGCACTCGCTCTGCATCTTCGTCCCTTTAGCAGATTTTTACTTGTGATCCTATATTTTTCCTAGAGATGAAAGGGTTACATTTCTACTTCCTCATATTACTCAAAACAATATATTGATCTGAAGTTGAATCTCATCATGCTTCTATTGCTGCATGCGTTGCATTTCACACACATGTAGCCGCAGCAGGTACTTTGCACACAGCAGATCTTGGGGGAACGCAAATAGAAGTTCATTTTGCTCCATTTCCCACTTGCATTTGTATCACATGTATACTGTATATAAAAAAAAAAAGTTTGCTACAGTTGACACAAATTGATAGCTAAAGATGTTAAGCCGCCTCAGATCTGGTGGATATTGTGACACAAATGCAAGATAGATGAACGACGCACACAAATACATCTCATTATAACGTCTGTCGTGTATCTCCTTCCTAACGCCTCCTGTTAACACTCGCCAAATCCCATGGGGCAAACGCCTTAATGCAGCAGAACGTGAAATCTTATATGTATTATTTTTAATAAATCAGTTCTGTAGTATTAGATATAGTGACTGTTTTATTTTTGTATTCAATTTTTAATAAGTCGCGGCAAAACAAATGCATTGCCGCCATCGCGTGTGCTTATAGTAAACGCGACGCGACGGATTGGTCGCGATCGCTGGAAGTCATCTCTATTTGATTTTCCTGTGACAGCCGCGTCGGTTTCACTATAAGCGTTGCCTTAGGCCGGGGCCATAGAGGCTTCAGGAGAGCGGAGGCGCGCTAACGCTGAGGCTCGCCTGCTTGTCAGCGCGATTCCACGGACTTGCAGGCGAGCCAGCGTGCGCGAAGGGAGCCGGGGGGGAGGTGGTTGGAGGCGGGGCAGTGACGTCGCTGGGCCAATCGCCCGCGACGCACTGACGTCAACGTCACGGTGCTGACATCACGGCGCCATGACGTTGACGCTGCTTCAGGCTGATTGGATGTTTTCAGCCGAGAGCGCGCTGAAAAACAGCTTGGCGCTCGGCTGAAAATTCCAAAGCCTGAGCACGCCTGCGGACGCTCGCGTGAGCTCCCTCTCAAGGCATCCTCATTGAGGATGCAGGGGCTCAGCGCTGAGCGTCCGCACGGCTCAGCACGGCCTGTCCTTCTATGGACTCGGCCTTAGATTTCTATAGCGGGTTTCAGCCCACCTCCCCAGCAGTGCAAGATCTTTGCAACACTTTCCTGTGTGTGATCATTTGTTGCCAATGTTCCCAGCAGTTTGAGCTACAAACTGTAACAATAAATAACGTTACCGTAGTAATATATAGAGGATACATTGTAGCTACTGAGTTAAACTGACTGAAGATTGATTGAAACTAAAAGGCGGCCATTATGTTAGGCACACAGTTTTTTTTTTTTACAGATTTATAACAGGAGCACCGAACGATTGCCAGCTTAGGGAAGAATGTAGAAATATACATTGTCACACGCTTTACATATACAAATAAGAAAAAAGTTGGAAAGTAGCATTGCTGCTTTAATACACTGACACAGAGATGCAAGAGAGGAAGATGCTGCATCAGTTGGGCTCGGAATTTGCCTTGCTACATCACCCGTTATGTGGCTTTCACCCCAGCAGCAGCTTCTCACATCTCGTCCTCCTCTGCTGGCGAAATCCCCTTCCTCTTACATTTGCCCAATTTGGTTTTGGTCATGTGTACGTCCATCGTTTCGCCTGCTTTCCGTTTCGGGGTGAGAACAGTCCTCGTGCTGTGCTCTACTTCACAGGACTGTTTCATGGCACCGGTAACTGGAATGGCAATGAAAGTACTCACATTTGGGTGCAGAAGTTGTAGGTTTCATTCCCCCCCCATAATATCCTGTTCTTTTTTTCCCCGTAGGACTTTATCTTCTGATAATTCTTGTTTTGAGCCCCGACATGAGCAAGATGAACCCCAGCCGGATGTGTGACCGTGGCCTGATACGTCTGTATGTGACCTTCGCCCGGGTTATGGAGAAAGAGGCGGTGAGAAGAGGCACGAGTGAAGAGGGTAGTAGGGCGCTCAAGAATACAATAGTATAAACCAGGAGGGGGTTGAACACCAGTCCTCAAGACCCCTCCCAACAGGTCAGTTTGAAGGAGATCCCAGCTCCAGCACAGGTGAGCCACCTGTGTTGAAGCAGGGACTGAGTGAGCCACCTATGCTGAAGCAGGGATATCCTTAAAACCTGATCCATTAAGAGGGGGGGGAGGGGGGCTCTTGAGGACTGCAGGTATAAACCATAGTCTGGGATATACAGCTTTAGGAGATAGTGATAAAAGTCTCAGGAGCAGCTCAGAGAGGGACGGAAACCGCTTATGGGGTGTGTGGTGTTTTGTTTGTCTCAGCCTCCTCCTCACCTCAATGACTTGCTAACTCCCTCATGCGTACATTTTTATTTATTTATCTCATTGCATGGAGATAACTCAAACCCTTTCTAAGTGAAGTTATAAACCTCAGGGCCCTCGCACCCTTGTACCGCGGTGTGGAATCACTTACTTCCTCTCTATGGAAACCAACTCCTCATTCCTGCAGGGGCTCACCTCAACCCCTCCCTGCAGATAATTATTCTCTCTTTGCAGGTGCTCACACTCTCTCCCCCAGAAGGCCCTCACCATCTCTCTCCCTGCGGGGTGCTCACTTAGCCTCCCTGGAGGTGCTCACTCAATCTCTCCCCTCAGGCACAGTGCTCAGATTTGCCGCCACTGCCCGTTCCCATCACTCTTCCCAACGTTGCGGTCACAGTCGCAGACTGGAAGAATAAGACGGTGAGAGGGGGGCTGGGGTGGTGGTTTGTCTTCCTGCCCAACAAAAAGGAGTACATCACCCAGTGCCCCTTAGTGAAATCCAAGACCATAAATGTACATATGATAATGTAACAATTCTATGTGCCATTTTGTTTCATAATCTCTAGGAAAAAGTTAAATATAATGACTGAGAATCTCTGGGATCCTTAAGCTTTAAATTAAATAAGAGAGGCTGGACGAGGTCGAGCCCCAGACAGATAAAACATGACATTTATTGACATACAATAGGAGAGCACCCAAGACATGCCCAGAAGCGAGAGAGCGAGGGATGAGCCATTTATTTATTTTGTTCTGCTCCCCCTAGGAGTTCCAGCAGGGGACTGAAGTTTTGTCACACCTGGACCTGCTGTTGAATGCTGCACAAAAATTAAAGATAACAGACTGCATTTCACACCTGCTGGTGAAACTATCCCGCAAAATTAAAGAGACCCGCGGCATTGTCAAGAAGGCACTGCAAATGGTGAGATGGAGCACTGCGTTACTCCAGGAAGGTGGGTACCATGGCTTTGAGTCTGATTCTTTGACTTCTCCCCCCCAGGAAGTTTCTCTCCTCCCCATGGATGATCCTCACACTAGCACCTCGGATAGCACAGAGATCTTCAGCCGATTCCACAAACTGCTTCAGGGGAAAGTCTCTCTCCTTCTGCAGCGACTGAGGGAGGCGTCCTGCAGGTGACACTGTCTGACCATGTACGTTCTGTTGGAACACAGATATGTGAACCCAGCCAGGATAGCTATGCCCGGACACTAGTCCCAGACATATTATGTGACTCCAGAAAGAAATGCTGCACCTGGACAGGTGGGCCGAGCCTTCACAAGCTGGCTGACCCCACAGAAGTGGGTTACACCCAGACACACCGACCCCAAAAATGCAGGTTGGCCACAGCCAAGTGAACTGAGCTTGGACACAAAGTCGGTCTCTGGAGAGGCATAAAAGAACATGACTGGTTTCCTTCACAGACCTTAAAAAAAAAAACCCCGAAACATTTAATATACCTGTAATTCTCCAGCCAAACCTATGGGATGATAACAAGCAACATTTCTCTGCAGGAAGATTATTCCTCAGAAGGTTGTGTTAAGGGACAAACGATGTACATACTGCAAGAGAAACCTGAGCGATAAAATACAGCATGTGCAACTCATGCATTTTACATGGTTATAGTGACCACAAACGTGTACAAAATACTGTGTGTGTCTTCTTGTGTAATTACTAACAGTGTGTATGTTGTAACGGAGTATGTACAGTGGTCAGCATGTTTACTAGAAGTGATCGCAAAACTTCCCGTCAAGAATCAGATCAGAAAGAACCCAAACGACCTGCTACTAAAGAGACATTTATTCCTACATGATGAAATTAGGTATTTATTTTTCATATCCATAAGAATAACTTTTTATTTACTGCCGATTTACATTCTCCTAATTGGGAACAGCCTACATATACTTTTAACCCATGATTAGTAGAATGATAAGCTACCAGGGACAGTAGTAGACACACAAAAGAGAGACAAGTGCCGGTTATAAGCACTCACAGATCCTCCCTGCAACACTTGTAGCTCAAATACCCTACTAAATAATAGCAAATAAGAATCCCACGTGAGCACATTGACATGTCTCAGACAGGTCTGCATCTCTGCTTTTCATCATTATCTCCTAGCATACAATGCTTTCACTCAGTGCCGTAGTAAGATCTCCGTAGGCCCTAGGCACTCTTGCATCCGTAGGTCCCACCCCACGTCATGCCAGACGCGCACGCAATATGCCGTCACTTGAACTGGAGCATATTGTGATTCCCCCGTGTATGTGACGCGTATTGATATGTTTTTATTTTTCTCGCGAATGTATATCAGCGACCGAAATGATCAGTGCACAAATAGAGGAGAAGATGGTTACAAGGTTTCCAAATGTAACTACTGCTTTCATAATATATCCTTCCATTTTTGGAACAAGTTCGATAGGAAAGCGTACATTTTAAAAACGTAAACTTATAAAGAATGGTCTTCGGTCGCCCAATGGGTAGAAACTACTATTTTCCCTCGCATTACTTTCAGTTTGAAAATGATATAATACGGGAAGTTACATTTGAAGACGTTATGTGTGATTTTGCTAACAAAAAGAGCCGCAAAGTTAACATAATTTGAGTTTTTGTTCATTTTGTTTAGTGTATAAACATTTAAAGTTATTTTTTATTTAGACGTTTGAGAGTTGTGACATGTTAAGTTTTGTAAAGACATTTAATTAAGAAGTTATTAATTTTGCAGTTTCCTTTTCCTATTTAATTTAAGGTCAATACATATTTATTTTTTTACAGGTCTCAATCTTTTTCGTAGGCCCCAGGCACTGTGCCTATTGGATAAAATGGCCCTGCTCCCACTGCAACCAGGGATTTTGGGAAATGACATGCAAATGAGCACACAAAGTCATCTGCACTGTGTGCTCATTTGCATGTCATTTCCCAGAATCCCTGGCTGCAGCGGCAGCATTGATACAAGTGATAATGGAGAAGAGCAGGACTGCAGACCTGTCTGATATGTGAATGTGCTCATAAGTGATATTTTTTCTTGCTGTGCAGTGGAGGTTGCCA
The DNA here is from genome assembly GCF_040206685.1 of Ascaphus truei. Classification (NCBI taxonomy): domain Eukaryota; kingdom Metazoa; phylum Chordata; class Amphibia; order Anura; family Ascaphidae; genus Ascaphus; species Ascaphus truei. The sequence goes on along the minus strand of NC_134496.1, from coordinate 49,286,301 downwards.
CTTTTTTACCAACCATAACCTACTAAATAATAAAACGGAATGTTTAATACGTTTTTATAAAAACTATAATACACACACACACACACAGACTTATAACCACTTGATGTGGGGTGCAGGTTTATTACATAGGAATCTGTTCTTGCCAGTAACAGCTGGAGCGAAACATACACCGACACTGTCCCATCTCACGCAGGCTGTAAACATAGAGATGCTGCTCTATATTGGTTTGTTGCCCCATACAGCTAATGCCCGTGTGTTCTTATGATAAGGATACATTTGCAAGCAACAATATGTTTTTTACCAAGTAATAATATTTTTATAAAACAAAAGCAAAAAGAAGCTCCACGCAGAAAGGAATAAATATATACGGCCGGATACATGAAGCTGCGGTAACCTCAAAATGTGGTGTTTTCACAAAAAAAAGGGATGCTATTTTAGTGCAATGCGCTGCACCGCCAAAAATATCGCACTTGTTAAAAATATTGGCTCCTCCCCCCTCCACCTCCTATACACTCCACCCACCGCCACTCCTTCTCCCCCCTATACTCTCCACCATTCCTCCCTCCCACCACCCCTCCTCTTCCCTCCCACCACCCCTCCTCCTCCCTCCCACCACCCCTCCTCCTCCCTCCCACCACCCCTCCTCCTCAAACTCCCTCCTCTCCTCTGCCCACCACTTCTCCCACCTCTACCCACCACCCTGCTCCCACCACCCTTCAAACTCCCTACTCTCCCCTGCCCACCACCTCATACCTTCTCCACCCACCACCACTCCAAGTCCCTCTCTCCTCTGCTCCCCACTCAGTCAAAATGACTGAGCCGCTGATTGACCCACCTGTGCTGGAGCAGGGATATCCTTAAGACCTGACCTGGTGGGGTTCCCTGAGGACTGGAGTTGGGAAACATTGCTCTACTGTGTACGGTGTCTATTGTCTACTACAGCGGTGCGCAAACTGGGGGGCGTGACCCCCAGGGGGGGCGCGAGACTGCCGGCGGGGGCACGGGGTTTACAGAGGCCCCGCGCGCTTCCCGAAGGCACTTAAATTAAGTGCCGGGGGAGCTGCAGTGCCTCTGTAAACCTTTACTTACCTAAGCTCCGGCGGCTTCCTTCCTGCAGCGCCATGGCAATGCGGCGTCAAAATGACGCCGCGAGGTCATGTGACATCACGTTGCTATGGCAATGTGACGTCATGACGCCGGAGCGCAGGTACGTGGGGCTTAGGGGGGGGGGGGCGCGGGAGTGAGGGGACGCCGGCAGGGGGGCGCAGGGAAAAAAGTTTGCGCCCCCCTGGCTCTACTATATTATAGCAGTATTAGAACAACAACGTCAATCCAGTTCCAGGGGGCTTACTCACATACTATTTCTGATTTGCACCCAGTGTGTCAGCCGGCACCAGTTCCGCCAGCATCAACAGTGGCACCCCCAGAAAGGTCGGGAGGAGCAGTGTGTGAAAGCAACGAGAGTGACATATTATTCCCCTCACTTTGCTCTCTCTCGTTTCATCCTTTCACACTAGGGGTTCTCAACTCCAGTCCTCAAGACCCACCAACAGATCCGGTTTTCAGGATATCCCTGCTTCCGCACAGGTGGCCCAATCACTCAGTAATGCATAGTTTGGGGGGACAAGATCCAGTATAACTCTAAGAGACGATACTGCATAAAGCAGCAGAAGGACCCAGTAGGCTTGTAAGAGTTCCGCCGTGTGCATGCCAGACACACCCCGTTATTTACTGGTTAAAACATTGCACCTGGTGACAAGCTGCCATCCCCGTGTAGCAAAGTCTGCTGTTTCATTTGAAAATAAACAATACAATTTAAACACTGGCTACTACTGGCCTTGCAGTGGCCAGCTAGGGCAGGGCTAGGCGACACGTTGCATTGGTTCACATCATATACTACGCACCAAAAGATTTGGTCGGCGCTCCCACACCAGTGCAATAAAGAAAATTGTGAAACAAAAATGTGGAAAAAATATTTTTGGAAGAAAAGCGGGGTGCAATAGCAACCCCTATAATAAATTGATACACTATACTCTCAAGACAGTCTGAATCAAGTGATTTGTTGCTGAGAAGCAGGAACGGAATTTACCAATCCCACAGTGGATCTCTATAAAAACCGCCAACAAGATCTGGTAAAACCAAGGCGACACTGCAGAAAGCAGGACCAGGCTTGTCTAGTTGGCCTGTAAAAGTTCCTGCTATTAGGAGCATGAAGTAGAGCAGGGGTGGGCAAGCTGGGGGGGCGCGGTGGCTAGAGGCCCCACACTCTTCCCCAAGGCATTTAGATTAAATGCTGAGTGATCGCGCGAGGCCTCTGCAACTTCCCTTACCTAGTCTCCGGCGAAATGATGCCACATTGCCATGGCAATGTGACGTCACCCTGCAGTGTCATTTGATGCCGGTGACATGGTATGGAGGGGGCGTGATCAGGGGGAGTGGGGGGGGGGAAAGAGGAGAAAGGGGGGGGGGGGGGGAGAGCATAAACCACACTAGCTTGGAAGCCAAGGAGAAACTTTTAGTAGATATTTACCAACAATAAATCTGTCTGTAAGTGTTCTCTATCGCCACAATACTGCAGTCTAACCAGATTTCTGCACTTTCTGTCTTTTCCAAACGACATAAGATGTACCTGGGAATACGGAGCTCCATGCGGACTGCTGGGGAGCGGGTAGGGAGGAGTTGGCTCAGCTGCCGCTCCTTTTCTCCCGAGGAATTTTTTGTTGCAGGTTGCTTGGATTTCTCTCCCATTTCGTCAACTTCCATCACCTGTGCTTCAAAAGCCGCTACTGCAGGAGTGGCCAACTCCAGCCCTCAAGAGCCACCAAGAGGTCAGGTTTTAAGGATATCCCGGCTTGTCTTCTTTGTTTTACCAGCGGTGAAGGATCCTTAAGCGTTCCCAGGCACTAACAAAAAAAATCACATGTTCCCGGTGAGAAAATCAGCTCCCCGCACCCCTGCTGTGCCAATCTGACCATTCTCTGGGTGAGATCAGGACAGCTGCCCCCACCAGGTTCCCCTCTCCCCACCAAAAAGGAGGTGCCAAGCTCATGCCCTTTGGGTGGAGCGAGGGTAGTTGCCACACCTTCTACACCAGGTGTGGCCAACTCCAGTCCTGAAAGGGCCACCAAGAGGTCAGGTTTTAAGGATATCCCTGCTTCAGAACAGGTGGCTCAGCAATTGAATACAGGGAAAAAGGAGACCAAAAGCGCACCAGCACAAACGGAGCAGGAAGGACCCAAAACAAAAAAATGATTAAAAGGGCACTTTAATGTGACAAAAGACCCATCCAACGCGTTTCGAACGTCACAGCGTTTTGGTCCTTCCTGCTCCGTTTGTGCTGGTGCGCTTTTGGTCTCCTTTTTCCCTGTATTGCATTGAGTAGCTGCACAGCCTGCCTACCTGCCCTACCAGGATGTGAGTATTTGTATATTTTTCAGGGGAACCTGCCAATGAGACTGATGGTGAGTGGGTTGCACCACACACCACCTGTCTTCAGGAGGATAGTACCCATAATATCACACAATAGGTACTATATCAATTGTTAGTACCCTGGTTTAGTGGTTTGGCTTATTATTTTTGATACTATACCTGCATTTGAGCGCTTCAGCTATTTTCCACACGGCTCAGCAATTGAAGAAGGTAATGAAGGCAGAGGGTGGTAAAAATCCCCAGATGTTGAACGCCAGCTGTCATTCAAACCTCAATATGGTTACCTACAACTGTCAGAAAAGCTTAAATGGGATATTGTTGGCCTTCGTGAAGCAAGAAGAAAAGATGACCCCCTCATTGAGCTTGATAGCAGACAGCGATGACATTATAGACCAGTGCATTCTGCTTGTGCTCACCTATGGATGTGGAACGAACACTTAATGCGAAGATAATTCAAAAGCTTCAGACAACTCAAAGAAGTATGGAGAGATGTATGCTGGGTATTCCCTGGAGTATTCCCTGGAGAGACAGGAAAAAAGATTGAATGGGTTCGAAACCAAAGAAAAGCCTGTGATGGTAGCATTGCAAGAAATCAAAATGGACCTGTGGGTCGGACATATCACAAGAAATTACCATCATTGGACAAGGATGGTACGAGGAAATCAGAGACTTTGTGGAAGCAATGTGGAGAAGAGAGGCTGGTAACCCCAGTACCTGGAGGATAATTAGAACCGCGTCATCCAGCAGTGGATTGACAGGGGCTGAAGAGATAGATGTACACACACATACACACACACAGTATTCCACTACCGGTGTGTGTGAGACTATATACACACACATGCGCACCCTACATACAATGCATATTGTGGGCGGTGTTTGGATTGAGCATGTGTATATGTACTACATACAATGCACAGCATATACACATAGGCACTACATATGTAACAGGTTAAAAGTGAGCCTACTGCGCTACAGGCGCTGGTTCTGTTGCTGTAGCAACTTAGGTCACCAATGATGGAGAATTTAAAAACAACAGTTAGGTCATAAAGGGTGTGACAGACAGAGCTTGGCACGAGACAGAATCCAGGGACAGGAACAAGTGCAGGGCCCGGAGACAGAGCCCAGGAAATGGGCAGGGACAGGGACCAGAGACATGGGCAGGGACAGGGACCGGGGACAAGTGCAGGGCCTGGGGACAGAGCCCAGGAAATGGGCAGGGACAGGGACCGGAGACATGGGCAGGGACAGGGACCGGGGACAAGTGCAGGGCCCGGGGACAGGTGCAGGGCCCGGGGACAGAGCCCAGGAAATGGGCAGGGACAGAGCATGGGGACAGGGCCCAGGGACAGAGCATGGGGACAGGGCCCAGGGACAAGAACATGGGCAGGGACACACAGGGCCTGGGGACAGAGTGCAGATAGAGAAGGAAAGTTGTGATTTTAATAAAGTAAAATACCCAAAGTGAGATAGGGAGGAGAAAATAAATATAAAGACACAGGAAGATAGAGAGAAAATAAAGATTAAAAGCGATAGACAGAAAAAGATAAATATGCTTTCACCCTCCTCTTCATCAACATACAGCAATACAGTGTGTGTGTGTGTATATACAGTATATATACACTGTGTATATATAGAGTACACCCGGACATTATACACACACTGTGTGTGTGTATATGTGATGTGTATATAGAATACATACGGATATTACACACACAGTATGTATATATAGAGTACACACAGTACACGTACAAACTATATTCACTTTACTCACAGGTCTAAACAACTAGTCTCCATGGTGACCGCGGCACGTGGCTGTCAGGCCGGATATGACGTAAAACCCAGGACAGGAAGTGGTGCGCGAGGCGGCGTGTGCTGACAGAGGCGGCGTGAGTGAGAGAGACAGGCAAGAGCTTTATATACTGTGCGGAATATACCGGGGGGCTGTGTACCCTATGTAACCCCACACACCGGGACCTGTGCACCCTATGTACCCCCACACACCGGGACCTGTGCACCCTATGTACCCCCACACACCGGGACCTGTGCACCCTATGTACCCCCACACACCGGGACCTGTGCACCCTATGTACCCCCACACACCGGGACCTGTGCACCCTATGTACCCACCGGGACCTGTGCACCCTATGTACCCCCACACACCGGGACCTGTGCACCCTATGTACCCACCGGGACCTGTGCACCCTATGTACCCCCACACACCGGGACCTGTGCTCCCTATGTACCCCCACACACCGGGACCTGTGCCTCCTATGTACCCCCACACACCGGGACCTGTGCTCCCTATGTACCCCCACACACCGGGACCTGTGCACCCTATGTACCCCCACACACCGGGACCTGTGCACCCTATGTACCCCCACACTCCGGGACCTGTGCACCCTATGTACCCCCACACACCGGGACCTGTGCACCCTATGTACCCCCACACACCGGGACCTGTGCACCCTATGTAACCCCACACACCAGGACCTGTGCACCCTATGTACCCCCACACACCGGGACCTGTGCACCCTATGTACCCCCACACACCGGGACCTGTGCACTCTATGTACCCCCACACACCGGGACCTGTGCACCCTATGTACCCACACACACCGAGGGCTGTGTACCCTATATACCCACACAAACCGAGGGCTGTGTACCCTATATACCCACACGCACACCGAGGGCTGTGTAGCTTATATACCCCCACACACCGAGGGCTTTGTACCCTATATACCCACACGCAAACAGAGGGCTGTGTAAACTATATACCCACACGCACACCGAGGGCTGTGTACCCTATATACCCACACACACCGAGGGCTGTGTACCCTGTATACCCACACACACCGAGGGCTGTGTACCCTGTATACCCACACACACCGAGGGCTGTGTACCCTGTATACACACACACACCGAGGGCTGTGTACCCTGTATACCCACACACACCGAGGGCTGTGTACCCTGTATACCCACACACACCGAGGGCTGTGTACCCTGTATACCCACACACACCGAGGGCTGTGTACCCTGTATACCCACACACACCGAGGGCTGTGTACCCTGTATACCCACACACACCGAGGGCTGTGTACCCTGTATACCCACACACACCGAGGGCTGTATACCCACACACACCGAGGGCTGTGTACCCTGTATACCCACACACACCGAGGGCTGTGTACCCTGTATACCCACACACACCGAGGGCTGTGTACCCTGTATACCCACACACACCGAGGGCTGTGTACCCTGTATACCACACACACCGAGGGCTGTGTACCCTGTATACCCACACACACCGAGGGCTGTGTACCCTGTATACCCACACACCGAGGGCTGTGTACTCTATATACTGACAAACAGCGGGACCCGTGTACCCTATATACCCGGACACTGGGACCAGTATACCCTATATACCCACACACCGGGACTTGTTATACCCTATATACCAACATATATACACACCGGGGCTTACATATACTATATGTATACACACACCGGAACTGGTATACCCTATATATCCACACACCAGGTCCTGTATACCCTATATACCCACACACACCAGGGCTTACATGCACTATATGTGTACCAGCGCACTGGGGTTTCCATACATTATATGGCACACACACACACTGCTCTGGAAAATAAAATGAATGGAACCCACTAGGAATTAGAGAAATATATACAAAATATTACAATTATAAATAATGTTGGCTCTAATGGTGCTAAGATATTATATGTAAGAGAAAAAGAGGGGAAAAGAATCTCCAAAATAAGCACTCGGGGTGTACCAAAAAATACAAAAAGTTTATTAAGTCAGACTAAAAAAAGTAAACGCTCTCTAACTGGCACAAAATAGGAGACCGAGTAATCAACACAATAAACTCAAATGCTACAACAGTCCCAACAATAGAGAAGAGTATTTTAATCTAGGAGTTACTAAATACTCAGCAGGGAAAAGGGCAATTCTTCCCAGCAAAAGTCTGGACCGGTCAGTCTAGAAAGATAATAATATCACAAGGTACCTGCACGCAACAAAAGTACCCTTAATATGTAAATACTAGGAATGCTCTGAATATGCACTCGTCTTGTACGATACAGCTGTTAATCACCTATATACAAAATGAAGAGTACCATAATTCCATCATAGAGCACATCCATGTAGGCAAGTCCAACGGTATCAGAAACATCAGTTGATGTTCCATCTCCCAATGCAGAAAGTTCATTGCCACAGACTGGAACAAGCAGAGACGATAAATTGCAGGCGTGCACGCCAATGTTTGTCACGCTTCATCCAGGTCAGAGAGGACGTTACTAAAGCCCGTCCCAACGCACGTTTCACAGCGGCTTCTTGTTCTGTATCTTCTCCCCTTCCCCTGCAGTCTCGCCTATTCTCTCTTGCCTGCTACCACCCCATGCAATCTCACCTATTTCTCTTCTCCCCCATGCAGTGTCACTTATTTCTGCTCATGGCTGGGATCCTGTTTGAAGATATCTTTGATGTGAAGGACATTGATCCTGAAGGAAGAAAATTTGATCGAGGTGATTAACATTTAAACACACACCAGTGTCTCTGTGTCCAATCTAGGACTTTTGGTTGCGGCCGTTTCGCCACGACCAAGTGGCCGCTTGTGCCTTACCCTAATACCCCTACCTTAAGCCCTTATCTTAAAACCCCCTACCCTAATTGCTAAACCCCTTAAATTAATTCCCTACCCTAAACCGTAATAAAACTTGCCACAGAAGTGGTCAGCGGCGGATCTGCTGCGGCGGAGAGTCCATCTGCGGTCAAGAGCCGGCGACGAACTATCCCGTTGCGTCTGTGTCCCCGAGACTTACCCCGATATCTGCTCCCTCCGCCTTCCCCTGATAACTGTTCTCCTTCTAGTTTCGCGGCTGCACTGTGAGAGCGAGTCATTTAAGATGGATCTGATCCTCGATGTGAATATTCAGATTTATCCTGTGGATCTGGGTGAGTGTTGGACACTTACGGAGAATGAGCTGTCCTGTCTGTCTGTGTTTATACTCTCCCCTCTGGCTCCTGAGTTTGGGAAAAAGTCAAAGGACTTAACCCAAAACTATACAAATATTTACCTGAAACAAAACTGGTCAAAAGTAAAGTGTTCCTGCGCATTAAACACTGACTGAGCTGGTAAGTGTCTTATTACAGACCTGACTGGATGCTTTATCCTCTAAAAGACCTAAAACATTATTTTGAGGGCTGCAGACTGTAATTCATGGGAATCTAAACTCTGAATACCAAGTCATTATATGAGATATGTTTGATACAATGCAAGTTATAGCTGTAATCTCACAATAGCTCAGCTCTTTTTGGCTCAGTTTGCGAGGTGTGTACACTCTGCGGATCTTGCACTCAGGGTTATGGGGTTATCATCTAACTCTTGAATACAGATGTGCTGGGAATGATACCAGGGTGATAACCCCATAACACAAACATAGTGACTAGTTGCTCGCCTAATAGTACAATTGGTAAAAAACTTGGTGCATAGGGAATAGTAAACATCTAACACTTGAATAAATGACCAGCAGAGGTCACTGAAAGCCCTATATACTGCACTCATAAGTTACAGTATCCGTATCAAACACTGTGGCAAATGGATAATGTGTAACAATATAGGACCAAAGGAAGGGTCCAGAACCCCTATAACTGCAGACTCAAATGCAAATTAAAACCAAAAAAAATAACAAAATTTTATTAAAACTATTCTTGACAAAACAACATATATAAACACACAGGATATAAAATCCTCAGGTGGGAGAGACGGTGGAAACATGGGGTAAGCAGGTATATATCTAACCGTAGCTTATATAGGATCTAATGTCCTCTAGGGTATGAGGTATATATGTAGTAACCATAATAGTTGTTAGTAGGACTGAATATCCGAAATAAATTATATACACACACTATCTGCCCAGTTTGAGCAGGATGACACACATATAAGTATCTCCAGTGGAAAAAACCATGGCAGTGGAAAGATACATCCGTGTTCCCAAACTGCTACTGAATGATGAAATAGTAGACGTCACCATGCCCCGGCGTACGTTTCACGTGCTACGCACGCTTCTTCAGGGGGAGGAGTCACAGAACGTAAGAATTGAAGCCGCATTTTAAGCTCTGAAGTCGGGAGGAGCCGCCATGTTGACCAATGCAGGTAAGGATAGAGTCACGCCTCTAAATGGGCGTGATTACATAGCGGATTACAAAGTATAATGTACAAGGAGTGTTAAGGGGTTTAATAAGCTCCAGGTATGAGCCACTAGAAATATCGTATGAGGATATATTTGTAAACACAAAGAGGCAGACCTGGAGACTGCATACCCATATAAATGGATGATACAGACTTCCAGGTTTGACTGAGTAAAATAAAGCGTGAGTGTTATACTGACATGTCTGTAATGACAGCTGCTGGCTTATCTGACAGAGATGGTACCTGGCAGGGTATACAAGGTCTGAATACCTAAAGGAAGGCATTTGTATAGTCCCAGATCAATACCACTAGAAGCTACGTCCACAGATGAAAGAGGACACTTAAATCGTACATATGGATTTGACAGGAATTGTCACAATAGTGGGTATATAAGGTCCACGGGGGGAAAAGGACATTTAATTTTAACACTAGACACAGGATTGCAAATAGGCAAAGTCCACAGATGGAAGAGGACACTTAAATCGTACATATGGATTAACAAAGATTGTCACTATTGCAGGTAAACACAGTCCATTTATATATGTTGTTTTGTCAAGAATAGTTTTCATAACATTTTGTTATTTTTTTTGGTTTTAATTTGCATTTGAGTCTGCAGTTATAGGGGTTCTGGACCCTTCCTTTGGTCCTATATTGTTACACATTATCCATTTGCCACAGTGTTTGATACGGATACTGTAACTTATGAGTGCAGTATATAGGGCTTTCAGTGACCTCTGCTGGTCATTTATTCAAGTGTTAGATGTTTACTATTCCCTATGCACCAAGTTTTTTACCAATTGTACTATTAGGCGAGCGACTAGTCACTATGTTTGTGTTATGGGGTTATCACCCTGGTATCATTCCCAGCACATCTGTACTGTGCATGATATATCCCCCCCATCTCTGCATCACGTGTCTGCTGTATCCCCCCCATCTCTGCATCACGTGTCCGCTGTATCCCCCCCATCTCTGCATCACGTGTCCGCTGTATCCCCCCCATCTCTGCATCACGTGTCCGCTGTATCCCCCCATCTCTGCATCACGTGTCCGCTGTATCCCCCCATCTCTGCATCACGTGTCCGCTGTATGCCCCCATCTCTGCATCACGTGTCCGCTGTATCCCCCCCATCTCTGCATCACGTGTCCGCTGTATCCCCCCCATCTCTGCATCACGTGTCCGCTGTATCCCCCCCATCTCTGCATCACGTGTCCGCTGTATCCCCCCATCTCTGCATCACGTGTACGCTGTATCCCCCCCATCTCTGCATCACGTGTCCGCTGTATCCCCCCATCTCTGCATCACGTGTCCGCTGTATCCCCCCCATCTCTGCATCACGTGTCTGCTGTATCCCCCCATCTCTGCATCACGTGTCCCCTGTATCCCCCCCATCTCTGCATCACGTGTTCGCTGTATCCCCCCCATCTCTGCATCACGTGTCCGCTGTATCCCCCCCATCTCTGCATCACGTGTCCGCTGTATCCCCCCCATCTCTGCATCACGTGTCCGCTGTATCCCCCATCTCTGCATCACGTGTCCGCTGTATCCCCCCCATCTCTGCATCACGTGTCCGCTGTATCCCCCCCATCTCTGCATCACGTGTCCGCTGTATCCCCCCCATCTCTGCATCACGTGTCCGCTGTATCCCCCCCATCTCTGCATCACGTGTCCGCTGTATCCCCCCCATCTCTGCATCACGTGTCCGCTGTATCCCCCCATCTCTGCATCACGTGTCCGCTGTATCCCCCCATCTCTGCATCACGTGTCCGCTGTATCCCCCCCATCTCTGCATCACGTGTCTGCTGTATCCCCCCCATCTCTGCATCACGTGTCTGCTGTATCCCCCCCATCTCTGCATCACGTGTCCGCTGTATCCCCCCATCTCTGCATCACGTGTCTGCTGTATCCCCCCATCTCTGCATCACGTGTCTGCTGTATCCCCCCATCTCTGCATCACGTGTCCGCTGTATCCCCCCCCCATCTCTGCATCACGTGTCCGCTGTATCCCCCCCATCTCTGCATCACGTGTCCGCTGTATCCCCCCCGTCTCTGCATCACGTGTCCGCTGTATCCCCCCCGCCTCTGCATCACGTGTCTGCTGTATCCCCCATCTCTGCATTACGTGTCCGCTGTATCCCCCCCATCTCTGCATCACGTGTCCGCTGTATCCCCCCCGTCTCTGCATCACGTGTCCGCTGTATCCCCCCCGTCTCTGCATCACGTGTCTGCTGTATCCCCCATCTCTGCATTACGTGTCCGCTGTATCCCCCCCATCTCTGCATCACGTGTCTGCTGTATCCCCCCATCTCTGCATCACGTGTCCGCTGTATCCCCCCCATCTCTGCATCACGTGTCCGCTGTATCCCCCCATCTCTGCATCACGTGTCCGCTGTATCCCCCCATCTCTGCATCACGTGTCCGCTGTATCCCCCCCATCTCTGCATCACGTGTCCGCTGTATCCCCCCCATCTCTGCATCACGTGTCCGCTGTATCCCCCCATCTCTGCATCACGTGTCCGCTGTATCCCCCCCATCTCTGCATCACGTGTCCGCTGTATCCCCCCCATCTCTGCATCACGTGTCTGCCGTATCCCCCCCATCTCTGCATCACGTGTCCGCCGTATCCCCCCCATCTCTGCATCACGTGTCCGCCGTATCCCCCCCATCTCTGCATCACGTGTCCGCTGTATCCCCCCCATCTCTGCATCACGTGTCCGCTGTATCCCCCCCATCTCTGCATCACGTGTCCGCTGTATCCCCCCATCTCTGCATCACGTGTCCGCTGTATCCCCCCCATCTCTGCATCACCTGCCTGCTGTATCCCCCGTATCTGCATCACACACTATATCCCCCCTATTTCTGCATCACGCTCCGGCTGAATCCCACCCTATCTGCACCACGGGCCAGCTGTATCCCACCTATCTCAATTAGATTGTAAGCTCTTTGGAGCAGGGACTCCTTTTCCTAAATGTTACTTTTATGTCTGAAGCACTTATTCTTCACTTTGTGTTATTTGTTATTTATTATTGTCACGTGTATTACTGCTGTGGAGCGCTATGTACATTAATGGCACTATATAAATAAAGACATGCATACATCACATGCCCGCTGTATCCCCCTATCTCTGCATCACGTGCCGGCTGTATCCCCCCTATCTCTGCATCACGCACTGGCTGTATCCCCCTTACCTCTGCATCACGCACCGGCTGTAGCCCCCCTATCTCTGCATCACACGCCCAATGCCCACTTGCTGTCCTTCCTTACTCTCCTCCTTAGGGGACAAGTTCCGCCTGGTCATTGCCAGCACGCTGTATGAGGACGGGACACTGGATGATGGAGAGTACAACCCCACTGATGACCGGCCCTCTAGGTGCTGATGTGCGATACTGCGGGGGAGGGCCAGGAATAGAAGGGGTGGGATTGATGATGTCCTGGTTATCAGGCCTGGTTATCTGACCCTTGGTGTTCCCTCTCAGAGCAGATCAGTTTGAATATGTAATGTACGGAAAGGTCTATCGGATAGAGGGGGATGAGACGTCCACGGAAGCTGCTACCCGCCTGTGAGTGTCTGAATTTTGTATCTCATTCTGTATCCTCACAAATACCCTTCCGCCCCCTTCGCACATCCTATTCTCCTTTTCCTCCTCCCACTATTTCCCCCGCCCCATTTCCCACCCTTTCTCCCCCCTTCCCCCATCCCTGACATTGTGTCCCCCTCAGGTCCGCGTACGTGTCGTATGGGGGATTACTGATGAGGCTTCAGGGAGACGCCAACAACCTGCACGGGTTTGAGGTGGATTCTCGTGTTTACCTGATGATGAAAAAGCTGGCATTCTAACCGCCGCCCCCGTCTCCTGCGATCTGCATACAGGGGAGGGACTCGGACCCCTCGGGATGGGACTCTGACCCCCCCGGGGGGCTCCAGCTCTTGTATGTTTTATTTTGTATTTTAATAAAATATTTTTGTAGTGTGGGGAGGAAGTGTTCTTGTCAGAGGCCCCTGGGAATGATCTGTTAGGATGGACCCATATCCCTGTACCCTAATCCTAAAAACATTAACGTGTTACCTTAATCTCCTACCCATAAAAACCTTAACCCCTTACCCTGAAACCCCTACCCTAAGCGCTGAAAGCAGTTAAAGCAGCAGTCCAAGCTGCTGCCCCCCCCCCCCGTGTTAATATGTGCATCAATACAGTCCACACAATGATAAGTAATTAGCTAAGTTGCGATCGATCCGTTCTCCTATTATCGATCAGCAAACATTTGGCTCGGGGGATCACTAAATGGCTGCAGAGGAGTATTCTGCAGGCAGTGGAATACATTTGCATATTATGACAAAGTTCTGTGGGTAAGATCATGTTACCAGGCAATCACTAGATACAGTTAGTGCAGGTGCGCAAACTGGGGGTGGGAGAATTCTAGGGGGGATGGGGGGAGCGCGGCTGGTTACAGAGACCCCACATTCTTCCCCACAGCATTTAAATTAAATGCCGGGGGAGGCTTGAGGCCTCTGTAACGCACCTACTGCCAGCCAGATCTTCGGCGATGCGGCGTCAAATGACGCAATGGGGGGTCACGTGACGTTACATGACCTGCGACGTCATTTGACGCCGAGCCATTGGTAGAGGGGGGCGTGAACGCTGCGGCTCCCAGGAAGGAAGCCGCAGCTCCAAAAGAGAGAGGGCAGGGCTCAAAAAGGGGTGTGCCAGAGCCTGTTTCAGAAGAGGAAGGGGATGTGACTTTGTAAATTGTTGCTATAGAAACAAAAAAGGCTTATTACATTATAATTAAAAATGTCATCTAGAATTGTTTTTTTTTTTTTGTTTTTTTTAATGCTATAAGTATTTTTTTTTTCATTGTACAGAACTGATTTATTAAAAAGAAACAAAAAAACACGTGGGATATTGCTTGGTCTGCAGCTTTAAATTAACCTACTTTATTGGAGAAGCCAGCGCCTGAGCGTCCAGTGGCAAAGGTTCCCTCTGCGGCCAAACGCCGGTGTACACCTGGACGCGACAGGACGGTCACGAACACATGTCTGATACGGCGTGACAGCACTTATACGTGTGTGTATAACAGCGATATTTAGTATACAGCGCCTGCCGTAAGACTTGCGTAACACAGAGATCGGTATAGAACGCATAAGGCCGGGACTTGAGCAAACTTGGGTGCGCTGAAGCATCACAGCATACAAAATAAAGACAACCGGACACCCGCAGGAACATAGGAAATACGTTTATTACAGTAGCAGCGTTTCGATGCTATTACGGAGGTGATGCTGTAATAAAGGGTTTACATTTGTTATACGTTCCTGTGAGTGCTGGAATTCATTATTATAAATATATAGCTCCTGACCTGAAACGTGTGTAACACAAGCCACGGGATCCTATATAATATCCCGTACATATACACATACAAATAAGTGTCCCCGGCGCTTCAAATCAGTCCAAGATACCGTAATGAAACAAAGAAAGTCTCTGATACAGGGCTTCTTCTGGACAGGTTGATGGACCGATTGATTAAAGTTCCAGATGGGTGGGTGTCCTTGATAGTGTCTCCACTGCTTCTGAAATAACAGAAAAAAGGCACACCAATTGCGCAGTATACCACAGCAACAAGTCCCTAACTGAAACTTGCAGAATCCTACTCACAGAATGAATATTAACACATTCAGGGGAGAGAATCTGTTAACACGTCCCGTCCCTGCACCGCTCCCCACGGACCCCACGTGGTCTGGCTTGTGGAATTCCTCTCAGGTCGGCGATGTTGATCGTGGATGTCAACGATACAGCATACACCAACGGTAGAGCAGGGAATAGGACAATACTAGTGTGATATGTAACAAAGATTTATTAACACACTAAAAACACATAAAGTCACACTCACAATGTATGGAGGTGAGTCATACAACTCACGGATGCCGTCCGCAACCTGTAAATTCCCCGATCTGCAGCAGAGAGACTCACTGCACGCAACACCCGCTACCGGCAAACGGGTGACGTCAGCAGTGCAGGAAGTCCTCCCTGCGTATGGAACTACGGAAGCCGGATCGGGTCAAAACACCAAGCTCCTCCCTACGCGTTTCGTGACGCTAGGTCACTTCCTCAGGGGAATATCCCGTACATGCTGGATGTATGACACATGCAGCACACTTTTCTAATATAAGTTTAATCAGTCTTCCAGGGTCCGAGGGCAATGTAGTAAACAGCATTTATATGAATGTATCCTGGGGCAAAAACACAGGGAAAAAGGTAACTTACTTATCAAAGAAAACCGCCTGTGTCCAGCGGAATGAAGCCCCAGGTTTGCAGCAGAGAGAATGTGCTAAAAACCCCAAAGTGTGATGGACCGACCAAATATGACACAAAAATAAGTATGTGGTGTGTTTCAGTGACACGGTGTACGTGTCCGTGGACCAAAGGTGCTGATGGATATATTACTGTGTATCACAGCCTTACTGACTATACACACAGGTCAGATTTGAGTGCGCAGCCTCGGGGTTGGCGACACACATCTCGGACAGCCACCACACCTCCCAGACACGGCTCGGACAGCCACCACACCTCCCAGACACGGCTCGGACAGCCACCACACCTCCCAGACACGGCTCGGACAGCCACCACACCTCCGAGACACGGCTCGGACAGCCACCACACCTCCCAGACACGGCTCGGACAGCCACCACACCTCCGAGACACGGCTCGGACAGCCACCACACCTCCCAGACACGGCTCGGACAGCCACCACACCTCCCAGACACGGCTCGGACAGCCGCCACACCTCCCAGACACGGCTCGGACAGCCACCACACCTCCCAGACACGGCTCGGACAGCCACCACACCTCCCAGACACGGCTCGGACAGCCGCCACACCTCCCAGACACGGCTCGGACAGCCACCACACCTCCCAGACACGGCTCGGACAGCCGCCACACCTCCCAGACACGGCTCGGACAGCCACCACACCTCCCAGACACGGCTCGGACAGCCGCCACACCTCCCAGACACGGCTCGGACAGCCACCACACCTCCCAGACACGGCTCGGACAGCCACCACACCTCCCAGACACGGCTCGGACAGCCACCACACCTCCCAGACACGGCTCGGACAGCCACCACACCTCCCAGACACGGCTCGGACAGCCGCCACACCTCCCAGACACGGCTCGGACAGCCACCACACCTCCCAGACACGGCTCGGACAGCCACCACACCTCCCAGACACGGCTCGGACAGCCACCGGACCTCCCAGACACGGCTCGGACAGCCACCACACCTCCCAGACACGGCTCGGACAGCCACCACACCTCCCAGACACGGCTCGGACCGTCACCACACCTCCCAGACACGGCTCGGACAGCCACCACACCTCCCAGACACGGCTCGGACAGCCACCACACCTCCCAGACACGGCTCGGACAGCCACCACACCTCCCAGACACGGCTCGGACAGCCGCCACACCTCCCAGACACGGCTCGGACAGCCACCACCCCTCCCAGACACGGCTCGGACAGCCGCCACACCTCCCAGACACGGCTCGGACAGCCACCGGACCTCACAGACACGGCTCGGACAGCCACCACACCTCCCAGACACGGCTCGGACAGCCGCCACACCTCCCAGACACGGCTCGGACAGCCGCCACACCTCCCAGACACGGCTCGGACAGCCGCCACACCTCCCAGACACGGCTCGGACAGCCGCCACACCTCCCAGACACGGCTCGGACAGCCACCACACCTCCCAGACACGGCTCGGACAGCCGCCACACCTCCCAGACACGGCTCGGACAGCCGCCACACCTCCCAGACACGGCTCGGACAGCCACCGGACCTCACAGACACGGCTCGGACAGCCACCACACCTCCCAGACACGGCTCGGACAGCCGCCACACCTCCCAGACACGGCTCGGACAGCCGCCACACCTCCCAGACACGGCTCGGACAGCCGCCACACCTCCCAGACACGGCTCGGACAGCCGCCACACCTCCCAGACACGGCTCGGACAGCCACCACACCTCCCAGACACGGTTCGGACAGCCACCACACCTCCCAGACACGGCTCGGACAGCCACCACACCTCCCAGACACGGCTCGGACAGCCACCACACCTCCCAGACACGGCTCGGACAGCCACCACACCTCCCAGACACGGCTCGGAGAGCCACCACACCTCCCAGACACGGCTCGGACCGTCACCACACCTCCCAGACACGGCTCGGACAGCCACCACACCTCCCAGACACGGCTCGGACAGCCACCACACCTCCCAGACACGGCTCGGACAGCCACCACACCTCCCAGACACGGCTCGGACCGTCACCACACCTCCCAGACACGGCTCGGACAGCCACCACACCTCCCAGACACGGCTCGGACAGCCACCACACCTCCCAGACACGGTTCGGACAGCCACCACACCTCCCAGACACGGCTCGGACAGCCACCACACCTCCCAGACACGGCTCGGACAGCCACCACACCTCCCAGACACGGCTCGGACAGCCACCACACCTCCCAGACACGGCTCGGAGAGCCACCACACCTCCCAGACACGGCTCGGACAGCCGCCACACCTCCCAGACACGGCTCGGACAGCCACCACACCTCCCAGACACGGCTCGGACAGCCACCACACCTCCCAGACACGGCTCGGACAGCCACCACACCTCCCAGACACGGCTCGGACAGCCACCACACCTCCCAGACACGGCTCGGACAGCCACCACACCTCCCAGACACGGCTCGGACAGCAACCACACCTCCCAGACACGGCTCGGACAGCCACCACACCTCCCAGACACGGCTCGGACAGCCACCGGACCTCCCAGACACGGCTCGGACAGCCACCACACCTCCCAGACACGGCTCGGACAGCCACCGGACCTCCCAGACACGGCTCGGACAGCCACCACACCTCCCAGACACGGCTCGGACAGTCACCACACCTCCCAGACACGGCTCGGACAGCCGCCACACCTCCCAGACACGGCTCGGACAGCCACCACACCTCCCAGACACGGCTCGGACAGCCACCACACCTCCCAGACACGGCTCGGACAGCCACCACACCTCCCAGACACGGCTCGGACAGCCACCACACCTCCCAGACACGGCTCGGACAGCCGCCGGACCTCCCAGACACGGCTCGGACAGCCACCACACCTCCCAGACACGGCTCGGACAGCCACCACACCTCCCAGACACGGCTCGGACAGCCACCACACCTCCCAGACACGGCTCGGACAGCCACCACACCTCCCAGACACGGCTCGGACAGCCACCACACCTCCCAGACACGGCTCTGACAGCCGCCGGACCTCCCAGACACGGCTCGGACCGTCACCACACCTCCGAGACACGGCTCGGACAGCCACCACACCTCCCAGACACGGCTCGGACAGCCGCCACACCTCCCAGACACGGCTCGGACAGCCACCACACCTCCCAGACACGGCTCGGACAGCCGCCGGACCTCCCAGACACGGCTCGGACAGCCACCACACCTCCCAGACACGGCTCGGACAGCCACCACACCTCCCAGACACGGCTCGGACAGCCACCACACCTCCCAGACACGGCTCGGACAGCCACCACACCTCCCAGACACGGCTCGGACAGCCACCACACCTCCCAGACACGGCTCGGACAGCCACCACACCTCCCAGACACGGCTCGGACAGCCGCCACACCTCCCAGACACGGCTCGGACAGCCACCACACCTCCCAGACACGGCTCGGACAGCCGCCGGACCTCCCAGACACGGCTCGGACAGCCACCACACCTCCTAGACACGGCTCGGACAGCCGCCGGACCTCCCAGACACGGCTCGGACAGCCACCACACCTCCCAGACACGGCTCGGACAGCCGCCACACCTCCCAGACACGGCTCGGACAGCCACCACACCTCCCAGACACGGCTCGGACAGCCGCCACACCTCCCAGACACGGCTCGGACCGTCGCCACACCTCCCAGACACGGCTCGGACAGCCACCACACCTCCCAGACACGGCTCGGACCGTCGCCACACCTCCCAGACACGGCTCGGACAGCCGCCACACCTCCCAGACACGGCTCGGACAGCCACCACACCTCCCAGACACGGCTCGGACAGCCACCACACCTCCCAGACACGGCTCGGACAGCCACCACACCTCCCAGACACGGCTCGGACAGCCGCCGGACCTCCCAGACACGGCTCGGACAGCCACAACACCTCCCAGACACGGCTCGGACAGCCACCACACCTCCCAGACACGGCTCGGACAGCCACCACACCTCCCAGACACGGCTCGGACAGCCGCCACACCTCCCAGACACGGCTCGGACAGCCACCACACCTCCCAGACACGGCTCGGACAGCCACCACACCTCCCAGACACGGCTCGGACAGCCACCACACCTCCCAGACACGGCTCGGACAGCCACCACACCTCCCAGACACGGCTCGGACAGCCGCCACACCTCCCAGACACGGCTCGGACAGCCGCCACACCTCCCAGACACGGCTCGGACAGCCACCACACCTCCCAGACACGGCTCGGACAGCCACCACACCTCCCAGACACGGCTCTGACAGCCACCGGACCTCCCAGACACGGCTCGGACAGCCGCCACACCTCCCAGACACGGCTCTGACAGCCACCGGACCTCCCAGACACGGCTCGGACAGCCACCACACCTCCCAGACACGGCTCTGACAGCCACCGGACCTCCCAGACACGGCTCGGACAGCCACCACACCTCCCAGACACGGCTCGGACAGCCACCACACCTCCCAGACACGGCTCGGACAGCCGCCACACCTCCCAGACACGGCTCGGACAGCCGCCACACCTCCCAGACACGGCTCGGACAGCCGCCACACCTCCCAGACACGGCTCGGACAGTCACCACACCTCCCAGACACGGCTCGGACAGCCACCACACCTCCCAGACACGGCTCGGACAGCCACCACACCTCCCAGACACGGCTCGGACAGCCACCACACCTCCCAGACACGGCTCGGACCGTCGCCACACCTCCCAGACACGGCTCGGACAGCCACCACACCTCCCAGACACGGCTCGGACAGCCACCACACCTCCCAGACACGGCTCGGACAGCCACCGGACCTCACAGACACGGCTCGGACAGCCGCCACACCTCCCAGACACGGCTCGGACAGCCGCCACACCTCCCAGACACGGCTCGGACAGCCGCCACACCTCCCAGACACGGCTCGGACAGCCACCACACCTCCCAGACACGGCTCGGACAGCCACCACACCTCCCAGACACGGCTCGGACAGCCACCTCACCTCCCAGACACGGCTCGGACAGCCGCCGGACCTCCCAGACACGGCTCGGACAGCCACCGCACCTCCCAGACACGGCTCGGACAGCCGCCACACCTCCCAGACACGGCTCGGACAGCCACCACACCTCCCAGACACGGCTCGGACAGCCGCCGGACCTCCCAGACACGGCTCGGACAGCCACCACACCTCCCAGACACGGCTCGGACAGCCGCCACACCTCCCAGACACGGCTCGGACAGCCACCACACCTCCCAGACACGGCTCGGACAGCCGCCACACCTCCCAGACACGGCTCGGACAGCCGCCACACCTCCCAGACACGGCTCGGACAGCCACCACACCTCCCAGACACGGCTCGGACAGCCACCACACCTCCCAGACACGGCTCGGACCGTCACCACACCTCCCAGACACGGCTCGGACAGCCACCACACCTCCCAGACACGGCTCGGACAGCCACCACACCTCCCAGACACGGTTCGGACAGCCACCACACCTCCCAGACACGGCTCGGACAGCCACCACACCTCCCAGACACGGCTCGGACAGCCACCACACCTCCCAGACACGGCTCGGACAGCCACCACACCTCCCAGACACGGCTCGGAGAGCCACCACACCTCCCAGACACGGCTCGGACCGTCACCACACCTCCCAGACACGGCTCGGACAGCCACCACACCTCCCAGACACGGCTCGGACAGCCACCACACCTCCCAGACACGGCTCGGACAGCCACCACACCTCCCAGACACGGCTCGGACCGTCACCACACCTCCCAGACACGGCTCGGACAGCCACCACACCTCCCAGACACGGCTCGGACAGCCACCACACCTCCCAGACACGGTTCGGACAGCCACCACACCTCCCAGACACGGCTCGGACAGCCACCACACCTCCCAGACACGGCTCGGACAGCCACCACACCTCCCAGACACGGCTCGGACAGCCACCACACCTCCCAGACACGGCTCGGAGAGCCACCACACCTCCCAGACACGGCTCGGACAGCCGCCACACCTCCCAGACACGGCTCGGACAGCCACCACACCTCCCAGACACGGCTCGGACAGCCACCACACCTCCCAGACACGGCTCGGACAGCCACCACACCTCCCAGACACGGCTCGGACAGCCACCACACCTCCCAGACACGGCTCGGACAGCCACCACACCTCCCAGACACGGCTCGGACAGCAACCACACCTCCCAGACACGGCTCGGACAGCCACCACACCTCCCAGACACGGCTCGGACAGCCACCGGACCTCCCAGACACGGCTCGGACAGCCACCACACCTCCCAGACACGGCTCGGACAGCCACCGGACCTCCCAGACACGGCTCGGACAGCCACCACACCTCCCAGACACGGCTCGGACAGTCACCACACCTCCCAGACACGGCTCGGACAGCCGCCACACCTCCCAGACACGGCTCGGACAGCCACCACACCTCCCAGACACGGCTCGGACAGCCACCACACCTCCCAGACACGGCTCGGACAGCCACCACACCTCCCAGACACGGCTCGGACAGCCACCTCACCTCCCAGACACGGCTCGGACAGCCACCACACCTCCCAGACACGGCTCGGACAGCCACCACACCTCCCAGACACGGCTCGGACAGCCGCCGGACCTCCCAGACACGGCTCGGACAGCCACCACACCTCCCAGACACGGCTCGGACAGCCACCACACCTCCCAGACACGGCTCGGACAGCCACCACACCTCCCAGACACGGCTCGGACAGCCACCACACCTCCCAGACACGGCTCTGACAGCCGCCGGACCTCCCAGACACGGCTCGGACCGTCACCACACCTCCGAGACACGGCTCGGACAGCCACCACACCTCCCAGACACGGCTCGGACAGCCGCCACACCTCCCAGACATGGCTCGGACAGCCACCACACCTCCCAGACACGGCTCGGACAGCCGCCGGACCTCCCAGACACGGCTCGGACAGCCACCACACCTCCCAGACACGGCTCGGACAGCCACCACACCTCCCAGACACGGCTCGGACAGCCGCCACACCTCCCAGACACGGCTCGGACAGCCACCACACCTCCCAGACACGGCTCGGACAGCCACCACACCTCCCAGACACGGCTCGGACAGCCACCACACCTCCCAGACACGGCTCGGACAGCCGCCACACCTCCCAGACACGGCTCGGACAGCCGCCACACCTCCCAGACACGGCTCGGACAGCCACCACACCTCCCAGACACGGCTCGGACAGCCACCACACCTCCCAGACACGGCTCGGACAGCCGCCGGACCTCCCAGACACGGCTCGGACAGCCACCACACCTCCTAGACACGGCTCGGACAGCCGCCGGACCTCCCAGACACGGCTCGGACAGCCACCACACCTCCCAGACACGGCTCGGACAGCCGCCACACCTCCCAGACACGGCTCGGACAGCCACCACACCTCCCAGACACGGCTCGGACAGCCACCACACCTCCCAGACACGGCTCGGACCGTCGCCACACCTCCCAGACACGGCTCGGACAGCCGCCACACCTCCCAGACACGGCTCGGACAGCCACCACACCTCCCAGACACGGCTCGGACAGCCACCACACCTCCCAGACACGGCTCGGACAGCCACCACACCTCCCAGACACGGCTCGGACAGCCGCCGGACCTCCCAGACACGGCTCGGACAGCCACAACACCTCCCAGACACGGCTCGAACAGCCACCACACCTCCCAGACACGGCTCGGACAGCCACCACACCTCCCAGACACGGCTCGGACAGCCGCCACACCTCCCAGACACGGCTCGGACAGCCACCACACCTCCCAGACACGGCTCGGACAGCCACCACACCTCCCAGACACGGCTCGGACAGCCACCACACCTCCCAGACACGGCTCGGACAGCCACCACACCTCCCAGACACGGCTCGGACAGCCGCCACACCTCCCAGACACGGCTCGGACAGCCGCCACACCTCCCAGACACGGCTCGGACAGCCACCACACCTCCCAGACACGGCTCGGACAGCCACCACACCTCCCAGACACGGCTCTGACAGCCACCGGACCTCCCAGACACGGCTCGGACAGCCGCCACACCTCCCAGACACGGCTCTGACAGCCACCGGACCTCCCAGACACGGCTCGGACAGCCACCACACCTCCCAGACACGGCTCTGACAGCCACCGGACCTCCCAGACACGGCTCGGACAGCCACCACACCTCCCAGACACGGCTCGGACAGCCACCACACCTCCCAGACACGGCTCGGACAGCCGCCACACCTCCCAGACACGGCTCGGACAGCCGCCACACCTCCCAGACACGGCTCGGACAGCCGCCACACCTCCCAGACACGGCTCGGACAGTCACCACACCTCCCAGACACGGCTCGGACAGCCACCACACCTCCCAGACACGGCTCGGACAGCCACCACACCTCCCAGACACGGCTCGGACAGCCACCACACCTCCCAGACACGGCTCGGACCGTCGCCACACCTCCCAGACACGGCTCGGACAGCCACCACACCTCCCAGACACGGCTCGGACAGCCACCACACCTCCCAGACACGGCTCGGACAGCCACCGGACCTCACAGACACGGCTCGGACAGCCGCCACACCTCCCAGACACGGCTCGGACAGCCGCCACACCTCCCAGACACGGCTCGGACAGCCGCCACACCTCCCAGACACGGCTCGGACAGCCACCACACCTCCCAGACACGGCTCGGACAGCCACCACACCTCCCAGACACGGCTCGGACAGCCACCTCACCTCCCAGACACGGCTCGGACAGCCGCCGGACCTCCCAGACACGGCTCGGACAGCCACCGCACCTCCCAGACACGGCTCGGACAGCCGCCACACCTCCCAGACACGGCTCGGACAGCCACCACACCTCCCAGACACGGCTCGGACAGCCGCCGGACCTCCCAGACACGGCTCGGACAGCCACCACACCTCCCAGACACGGCTCGGACAGCCGCCACACCTCCCAGACACGGCTCGGACAGCCACCACACCTCCCAGACACGGCTCGGACAGCCGCCGGACCTCCCAGACACGGCTCGGACAGCCACAACACCTCCCAGACACGGCTCGGACAGCCACCACACCTCCCAGACACGGCTCGGACAGCCGCCGGACCTCCCAGACACGGCTCGGACAGCCGCCACACCTCCCAGACACGGCTCGGACAGCCACCACACCTCCCAGACACGGCTCGGACAGCCGCCGGACCTCCCAGACACGGCTCGGACAGCCGCCACACCTCCCAGACACGGCTCGGACAGCCGCCGGACCTCCCAGACACGGCTCGGACAGCCGCCGGACCTCCCAGACACGGCTCGGACAGCCACCACACCTCCCAGACACGGCTCGGACAGCCGCCGGACCTCCCAGACACGGCTCGGACAGCCACCACACCTCCCAGACACGGCTCGGACAGCCACCGGACCTCACAGACACGGCTCGGACAGCCACCACACCTCCCAGACACGGCTCGGACAGCCGCCACACCTCCCAGACACGGCTCGGACAGCCACCACACCTCCCAGACACGGCTCGGACAGCCACCACACCTCCCAGACACGGCTCGGACAGCCACCACACCTCCCAGACACGGCTCGGACAGCCACCACACCTCCCAGACACGGCTCGGACAGCCACCGGACCTCACAGACACGGCTCGGACAGCCGCCACACCTCCCAGACACGGCTCGGACAGCCGCCACACCTCCCAGACACGGCTCGGACAGCCACCACACCTCCCAGACACGGCTCGGACAGCCACCACACCTCCCAGACACGGCTCGGACAGCCACCACACCTCCCAGACACGGCTCGGACAGCCACCACACCTCCCAGACACGGCTCGGACAGCCACCACACCTCCCAGACACGGCTCGGACAGCCGCCACACCTCCCAGACACGGCTCGGACAGCCACCACACCTCCCAGACACGGCTCGGACAGCCACCACACCTCCCAGACACGGCTCGGACAGCCGCCACACCTCCCAGACACGGCTCGGACAGCCACCACACCTCCCAGACACGGCTCGGACAGCCACCGGACCCAGCAGATTCCCTCTGGCTCCAAATCCCATCAGACTGCGCGCAGACACCCACCGCGCCAGAGAATTGGGGCGCGATGCGATGGGCCCGGCTCCTGTGTGTTGGGGGTGATCTGCTGGCCCGTCTTGCTGACCAGGAGGGGCTGGGCGTCAGGTGGAGTGGGGTCCTGTGAGTGGTGGGGAGTGTTTGAGCGCATGTGGGGGGTGGGGGGTAGGCAGGCCAAGCAGCCGCTGTGAAGCAACGTGCGAGGGGGGGGCAGTCACAATTCGTCACGGCCCAGCCTCCCCATCCCACGCGTCATCGGAACTCCATAGGCTGCGGATCGCTCAAGCGACAGGCGCGCGCGTTGCCATGCGCTCCTGCTATATCCGCGGCCTCAGCGTCCGCGTCTCACAGACGGCAGTGGGGTGTCACTGACAGAACTCCAAAATTTGCGGTTAACATAAAAATACGTTCTGTGGGACCCCCAAATCTGGCTACATTCTGTCCTTTGAGGAATAACATCTGCTTGCCATGTAACACATTGGGAATCTTATCTTCTGTCTCTCTCCTGAGTGTCTAATAAAGCTTTTGTTGTTGAAATTCTCAGGCTGCAGTTGAGACTTTAGTCCAAGGGAGAAAGATCAGCAAGGAAGTGGGAGCTACTGGGAGAGGGGACTGAGGGGTACTGGGGGGTATTGGGAGATAGGGGACTGGGGGGTACTGGGAGATAGGGGACTGGGGGGACTGGGAGATAGGGGACTGGGGGGAACTGGGAGATAGGGGACTGGGGGGAACTGGGAGATAGGGCACTGGGGGGTACTGGGAGATAGGGGACTGGGGGGACTGGGAGATAGGGGACTGGGGGGAACTGGGAGATAGGGGACTGGGGGGAACTGGGAGATAGGGCACTGGGGGGTACTGGGAGATAGGGCACTGGGGGGTACTGGGAGAGGGTACTGGGAGAGGGGACTGGGGGGTACTGGGAGATAGGGGACTGGGAGGGACTGGGGGTTACTGGGAGATAGGGGACTGGGGGTTACTGGGAGATAGGGGACTGGGGGTTACTGGGAGATAGGGGACTGGGGGTTACTGGGAGATAGGGGACTGGGGGTTACTGGGAGATAGGGGACTGGGGGTTACTGGGAGATAGGGGACTGGGGGTTACTGGGAGATAGGGGACTGGGGGTTACTGGGAGATAGGGGACTGGGGGTTACTGGGAGATAGGGGACTGGGGGTTACTGGGAGATAGGGGACTGGGGGTTACTGGGAGAGGGGACTGGGGGTTACTGGGAGAGGGAACTGGGGGGTACTGGGAGATAGGGGACTGGGGGGGACTGGGGGGAACTGGGAGATAGGGGACTGGGGGTTACTGGGAGATAGGGGACTGGCGGGTACTGGGAGATAGCGGACGGGGGTACTGGGAGAGGGGACTGGGTGGGGGTACAGGGAGAACGGGGGGTACTAGGAGAGGGGGGTACTGGGGAGGGACTGGGGATTACAGGAGTCTGGGGTGAATGCTATTGGGCAGGGGTTGCAGTCAGGTTTTTGTTGCTATAACTACAGAGCGCTGCCAGCGGACGCATGGATTCCCAGATAAACGCTGACAGTAAGAGGCTTCCCGTGTGTGCTTCCTTTTTATGGGATTCATTTATATTCCAGACACATTAAGTAATCGTGCCATCACATTATCAGGGACAGGATCACACAGTCCTGGGTGTATATGTAATGTAGGGTGTCCTTACTGCATAGTATCAGGGACAGGATCACACAGTCCTGGGTGTATATGTGATGTAGGGTGTCCAGACTGCAGAGAATCAGGGACAGGCTCACACAGTCCTGGGTGTATATGTAATGTAGGGTGTCCTGACTGCAGAGTATCAGGGACAGGCTCACACAGTCCTGGGTTTATATGTAATGTAGGGTGTCCTGATTGCATAGTATCAGGGACAGGCTCACACAGTCCTGGGTGTATTTGTAATGTAGGGGACCTGACTGCAGAGTATCAGGGACAGGATCACACAGTCCTGGGTGTATATGTAATGTAAGGTGACCTGACTGCAGAGTATCCGGGACAGGCTCACACAGTCCTGGGTGTATATGTAATGTAGGGTGTCCTGACTGCAGAGTATCAGGGACAGGCTCACACAGTCCTGGGTGTATATGTAATGTAGGGTAACCTGACTGCATAGTATCAGGGACAGGCTCACACAGTCCTGGGTGTATATGTAATGTAGGGTGTCCTGACTGCATAGTATCAGGGACAGGCTCACACAGTCCTGGGTGTATATGTAATGTAGGGTAACCTGACTGCATAGTATCAGGGACAGGCTCACACAGTCCTGGGTGTATATGTAATGTAGGGTAACCTGACTGCATAGTATCAGGGACAGGATCACACAGTCCTGGGTGTATATGTAATGTAGGGTGTCCTGATTGCATAGTATCAGGGACAGGCTCACACAGTCCTGGGTGTATATGTAATGTAGGGTGTCCTGACTGCATAGTATCAGGGACAGGATCACACAGTCCTGGGTGTATATGTAATGTAAGGTGACCTGACTGCAGAGTATCCGGGACAGGCTCACACAGTCCTGGGTGTATATGTAATGTAGGGTGTCCTGACTGCAGAGTATCAGGGACAGGCTCACACAGTCCTGGGTTTATATGTAATGTAGGGTGTCCCGGCTGCAGAGTATCAGGGACAGGCTCACACAGTCCTGGGTTTATATATAATGTAGGGTGTCCTGACTGCAAATGATCAGGGACAGGATGAGACAGTCCTGGGTGTATATGTAATGTGGGGTGTCCTTACTGCATAGTATCAGGGACAGGCTCACACAGTCCTGGGTGTACATGTAATGTAGGGTGTCCTTACTGCATAGTATCAGGGACAGGCTCACACAGTCCTGGGTGTACATGTAATGTAGGGTGTCCTTACTGCATAGTATCAGGGACAGGCTCACACAGTCCTGGGTGTATATGTAATGTAGGGTAACCTGACTGCATAGTATCAGGGACAGGCTCACACAGTCCTGGGTGTACATGTAATGTAGGGTGTCCTGACTGCATAGTATCAGGGACAGGCTCACACAGTCCTGGGTGTATATGTAATGTAGGGTGTCCTGATTGCATAGTATCAGGGACAGGCTCACACAGTCCTGGGTGTATATGTAATGTAGGGTGTCCTGACTGCATAGTATCAGGGACAGGCTCACACAGTCCTGGGTGTATATGTAATGTAGGGTGTCCTGACTGCATAGTATCAGGGACAGGATCACACAGTCCTGGGTGTATATGTAATGTAAGGTGACCTGACTGCAGAGTATCCGGGACAGGCTCACACAGTCCTGGGTGTATATATAATGTAGGGTGTCCTGACTGCAGAGTATCAGGGACAGGCTCACACAGTCCTGGGTTTATATGTAATGTAGGGTGTCCCGGCTGCAGAGTATCAGGGACAGGCTCACACAGTCCTGGGTTTATATATAATGTAGGGTGTCCTGACTGCAAATGATCAGGGACAGGATGAGACAGTCCTGGGTGTATATGTAATGTGGGGTGTCCTTACTGCATAGTATCAGGGACAGGCTCACACAGTCCTGGGTGTACATGTAATGTAGGGTGTCCTTACTGCATAGTATCAGGGACAGGCTCACACAGTCCTGGGTGTACATGTAATGTAGGGTGTCCTTACTGCATAGTATCAGGGACAGGCTCACACAGTCCTGGGTGTATATGTAATGTAGGGTAACCTGACTGCATAGTATCAGGGACAGGCTCACACAGTCCTGGGTGTACATGTAATGTAGGGTGTCCTGACTGCATAGTATCAGGGACAGGCTCACACAGTCCTGGGTGTATATGTAATGTAGGGTGTCCCGGCTGCATAGTATCAGGGACAGGCTCACACAGTCCTGGGTTTATATGTAATGTAGGGTGTCCCGGCTGCAGAGTATCAGGGACAGGCTCACATAGTCCTGGGTGTATATGTAATGTAGGGTGTCCTGACTGCATAGTATCAGGGACTGGCTCACACAGTCCTGGGTGTATATGTAATGTAGGGTGTCCTGATTGCAGAGTATCAGGGACAGGCTCACACAGTCCTGGGTGTATATGTAATGTAGGGTGTCCTGACTGCATAGTATCAGGGACAGGATCACACAGTCCTGGGTGTATATATAATGTAGGGTGTCCCGGCTGCATAGTATCAGGGACAGGCTCACACTGTCCTGGGTTTATATGTAATGTAGGGTGTCCTGACTGCATAGTATCAGGGACAGGCTCACACAGTCCTGGGTGTATATGTAATGTAGGGTGTCCTGACTGCATAGTATCAGGGACAGGCTCACACAGTCCTGGGTGTATATATAATGTAGGGTGTCCTGACTGCAGAGTATCAGGGACAGGCTCACACAGTCCTGGGTGTATATGTAATGTAGGGTAACCTGACTGCATAGTATCAGGGACAGGCTCACACAGTCCTGGGTGTATATGTAATGTAGGGTGTCCTGACTGCATAGTATCCGGTACAGGCTCACACAGTCCTGGGTGTATATGTAATGTAGGGTAACCTGACTGCATAGTATCAGGGACAGGCTCACACAGTCCTGGGTGTATATGTAATGTAGGGTGTCCTGACTGCATAGTATCCGGGACAGGCTCGGACAGATCTGGGGTTATATCTAATGTAGGCTGACTTCTTGACCCCAGATGACCAGGTTCTTATGTCTCCTTATAACTTTGCCCTTTAACTCCCATGTAACTGTATTGCTCCCTGTAACTCCTCCTATTGCTCCATATAATGTATCCGTATAGAGCAGGAGCGGCTCAGCGAGTAAAGAACTCTGACTGTGTACTCAGTGACACAGAGAAGCGGGGGAGTCTGGCTCAATTCCCAGTGTCGGCTCCTTGTGACCTTGGGCAAGTCACTTTATCTCCCTGTGCCTCAGGCACCAAAAACAGATTGTAAGCTCCACGGAGCAGGGAGTGTGTGTAACCATCCTACGTTCTGGGTAATGCGCACTATACTGCAATTGTGAGGCTCTTTGATTCCTATTGGGAGAAAAGCGCTATATGAAATAAAGTTATTATTATTATAGCTCCTATTGCTCCATATAACTCCTCCCTGTACCCCCCAGTTGGGGTGCAATGAATGTATAAAATGATCGGATCTTTAGCGTGAGGAAGACTGATACTATTTGAGGTTATATACAATGTAACAAATATTCTCATTGAGAAGCTCTGCAGTTTGTAGGGTGATGCTGCCCCTATACTTACTAGATCTATAGGGTCAGACCTATAGGGTCAGGTTCCTCATGTTTTCTTGTGATATTTTCAGAGCTGCTGCAGAGAAAGCGAAAACTGACGCACGTGGTGATTGGGTTCGTCTTCCTGCTCAGCGGTATCGAGTATGGTCAGTGTCAGGCGCAACCCGGTACCTCTCTTCCTTAGACACACACAGATATATCTGTAGCCGTGGTACTGCGGAAACAGACATCTGGCCGCTAAGGGACATGCCGCCGCCGGCCGTCTCGCCAATAAGGTAAGTGAACTTAAGGGGTTGTAGCGGTTAGGTTAGGGTAGGGGGTTAAGGTTTTTACGGTAGGGAATTGGGGTAAGGGGTTAAGGTGTTTAGCGTAGGGAGTAGCATTAGTATTAGGGGGTTGTAGGGTAAGGGGTAAAGTGAGGTGCTTACCTTGGCGGCAAAACGGCCGGCTGTGAAATGTCCCTGCGGCGAGGTAAGTGGCAGCTAAACACCAGCGGTGACGGTCGCGGCAAATGGCTGGATTTACCTGCATTATATATCTATATATCAGGGGTATATATCAGGGGTGGGCCGCAATGTTTAAAACTTAGAAGCCGGTTAGAATTTTTAGGAGCGAGTGTAAGGCCGGGATTATACCAAACGTGGCCGGCGGTGTCGCGCGGCTCAAAAACAAATAGCAACAGTAAAATGAACGTGCACATACCCAGCGCAATGCGCGCGCCGCCTGGAGCTGCAGCGCGGCAGACAGGAGAACAGACTTGAGATTTTGTTCTTGGCAGGCGACGGTCACGTGAGTGATTCAGCCAATGAGGGCGAATTGCTCACCGCCACGCCTCCGCCACGCCTCCCTGTCTCCCCCAGGCTGCCTCCTGCCTGCCGTTCACATGCCGCTTTGCCGGATTGCTCGCCCGTCCGCCCAGCCGGATGCTGGTATGATCGTAGCCTTATGAGGGTTGCCACACACACACACACACACACACACACACACACACACACACACACACACACACACACACACACACACACACACACTCTCAGACACACACACACACACACTCTGACACACACACTCACGGACAGACTCTCAGACACACACACACACACACACTCTGACACACACACACTCACGGACAGACTCTCAGACATACACTTTGATACTGACACACTCTCCGACACTGACACACTCTTATACAGGCACGCACTCGCACACACTCCCCCCGGCTCTGCTGCCTGCTCTCTGCTCCCCCCCAGCCTCTGCCCCCTGCTCCCCGCCCTCCGCGCTGCCCCTCTCCCCCCCCCCCACATTAAGCTGTACAGCGCTGACCTGTCGGTCACCCCACTGCTGGTCGTTGCGCGCCCGTCTTGGGTTGATGTTGCAGTGAAGCAGGGTCGGGGAGCGCTGTGACCGGCAGCGGGGTGACTGACAGGTTAGAGGTGCAAAACACAACGCCAGGCACGACCAGGCGCTCAGGAAACTTCCATCGCTGATGTGTATGTATGTGTGTGTGTGTGTGTGTGAGCCCTTGTGTGCGGCGGGCCCCCTTCTGAGCGGACTCGGCGGGCCCCCTTGTGCGCGGACTCGGCGGGCCCCCGCGTTTGCGGACTCGGCGGGCCCCCGCGTGTGCGGACTCGGCGGGCCCCCGCGTGTGCGGACTCGGCGGGCCCCCGCGTGTGCGGACTCGGCGGGCCCCCGCGTGTGCGGACTCGGCGGGCCCCCGCGTGTGCGGACTCGGCGGGCCCCCGCGTGTGCGGACTCGGTGGGCCCCCGCGTGTGCGGACTCGGCGGGCCCCCGCGTGTGCGGACTCGGCGGGCCCCCGCGTTTGCGGACTCGGCGGGCCCCCGCGTGTGCGGACTCGGCGGGCCCCCGCGTGTGCGGACTCGGCGGGCCCCCGCGTGTGCGGACTCGGCGGGCCCCCTTGTGTGCGGACTCGGCGGGCCCCCGCGTGTGCGGACTCGGCGGGCCCTCTTGTGTGCGGACTCGGCGGGCCCCCTAGTGTGTGCAGACTCGGCGGGCCCCCTTGTGTGCAGAGTCGGCGGGCCCCCGCGTGTGCGGACTCGGCGGGCCCCCTTGTGTGCGGACTCGGCGGGCCCCCTTGTGTGCGGACTCGGCGGGCCCCCTTGTGTGCGGACTCGGCGGGCCCCCGCGTGTGCAGACTCGGCGGGCCCCCGCGTGTGCGGACTCGGCGGGCCCCCTTGTGTGCGGACTCGGCGGGCCCCCTTGTGTGCGGACTCGGCGGGCCCCCTTGTGTGCGGACTCGGCGGGCCCCCTAGTGTGTGCGGACTCGGCGGGCCCCCTTGTGTGCAGAGTCGGCGGGCCCCCTTGTGTGCGGACTCGGCGGGCCCCCGCGTGTGCAGACTCGGCGGGCCCCCGCGTGCGCGGACTCGGCGGGCCCCCTTGTATACTGTATACATCTATACATCTACTGTATACATCTACTGTATACATCTATACATCTACTGTATACATCTATACATCTACTGTATACATCTACTGTATACATCTATACATCTACTGTATACATCTACTGTATACATCTATACATCTACTGTATACATCTACTGTATACATCTATACATCTACTGTATACATCTACTGTATACATCTACTGTATACATCTACTGTATACATCTATACATCTACTGTATACATCTACTGTATACATCTATACATCTACTGTATACATCTATACATCTACTGTATACATCTACTGTATACATCTACTGTATACATCTATACATCTACTGTATACATCTATACATCTACTGTATACATCTACTGTATACATCTACTGTATACATCTATACATCTACTGTATACATCTATACATCTACTGTATACATCTATACATCTACTGTATACATCTATACATCTACTGTATACATCTATACATCTACTGTATAGATCTATACATCTACTGTATACATCTATACATCTACTGTATACATCTACATCTACTGTATACATCTATACATCTACTGTATACATGTATACATCTACTGTATACATCTACATCTACTGTATACATCTATACATCTACTGTATACATCTACTGTATACATCTATACATCTACTGTATACATCTATACATCTACTGTATACATCTATACATCTACTGTATACATCTATACATCTACTGTATACATTGCCCTGATACAACAAATGTTGAAAGAATTTAAAGCAGAATAGCAAACACATGATCCGTATTCTGTTAGCGCTTTCACACAGCACAACGGGACTCATCTGGGTCAACCCGGTGTCACACACACACACACACACACACACACACACACACACACACACACACACACACACACACACACACACACACACACACACACACACACACACACACACACACACACGTTACATAGTAGATGAGGATGAAAAAAAGACATACGTCAATCAAGTTCAACCTATGCTAAATTCAGACGACAAATACTTATCCTATATCCGTACTTACAGTATATTGATCCAGAAGAAGGCAAACAAACCCCAGTGACACATCATCTAATGATGTCTCAGAAGGGAAAATAAATTCCTTCCTGACTCCAAATATTGGCATTTGAATAGGGTAGAGGAAGAAGGGGGAAAGCGCCCGCATCAGCCTGGTATAGAAGAAATATCAATACTGTATTAATAAAGTATGTGGTGCAAATAGGGATAAGGGTTCTAAGCAAAACACGAAACGAGAGACCCCCGATGAATGCACGCGCGATGAGATGTATAATGAATTGTTGAAAATATATCAAATCCTTTTATTAATGAATAATCTACAAATTAATTATATAAGGGGACCGGGTATTAAAGTCCATGACTAGCCCCATAAATCTTGTGCTTGTCAAACTTCAGCGTTAGTAGTCATTGTTCATATGGACAGAGCTTGATCATATGTCCTGTCTTAGGTCATATGTGACTACTATCCTCAGTACACACAGACCTATAATGCTCATATAATGTCACACCCGCCCTATTAACGTATATTGGGCTTTTCATTTTCTTAAACCTAGAGATAGAGTTAAATAGAACACAATATCTCCATGCTCTGATTCACTATCTAGTGAGTGAACTGTTTAGAGCATATCAAAAGTACACAGACTAAAGTGGGGTGTTTTCAGTCACAAACGTGCATTAAATTACATAGCATGTGCTATAACCCAATATATAAGTGCAATTAAATGTGCAAATATTTGAAATAAAGTGACTATAAAAAATATTCGGAGACCTTTATTATTTAGTATAACCTTATAGTATGAAAGAGTGATTAAAGGTATAAGCGCAGCAGCTCAAAACCCTCGTGGACCGTCCTGTGGTCCCAAAATAGCGTAGTTGTCCAAATATGGGGAGCGCTTGCAGATCTCGTTGTGAAT
Organism: Ascaphus truei; assembly: GCF_040206685.1. Classification (NCBI taxonomy): domain Eukaryota; kingdom Metazoa; phylum Chordata; class Amphibia; order Anura; family Ascaphidae; genus Ascaphus; species Ascaphus truei. Next base: position 49,250,652 of record NC_134496.1, on the reverse strand, counting down.
ATGAAAGATAAAAAATATGAATAATAGTGTAGCCAGTAGATGATAAAAGTGTATAATAAAAAGTGTATTTGTCCCACTCACAAATTATGATGGTGATATAAGCAAATCAGAGATACATCTCTCTCTGATAGGAGCACTGTGGCCAGTCCACTTCTGCGTTGCATGTCTTGTATGTCGTGGGTCCAGTGTTACTCGAAAGGTAAGAGAGGGACTCCCAATAGTGCAGTATGTCTCAATAAATATATATTGCATGAACACGGAAATTACAAATTGCACTCACATTTTCAATATGTGTAAAGTTAATTTGAGAGGACTTGAAGATCGCTGACACTCTGCCCCCCTCCGTCTTTCCCTTCCGTGAGCGTCACTTCCTGTGACGTCGGCAGTCCTGGCGGATGAGGCGTCTATGGTCACTTGGCTGAAAGTTGATCTCTGGTCCTCCAGAGACAGGATTCAACGCGTTTCGCCGAGGCTTTCTCAAGAACCATGTCTACTACTGCTATTTCCTCATATTTGTAGTCCAATGTATTATTTCAATCAATTGATTAATTTGTATTTAATTTGTCATAGGCATTAATAAGGAGAATGACTAATGCTTATTTAACGTTTTATAATCTGCCATTCAATACATAACGGCTGATCAAAAAATTGGACAATAATATGTGCATTGGTATAAGAGTTGATTTAGTGCAATCTCTATGTAAATACTAATCTATAAATTATTAATCTATACATAACAATTGACAATCTATTTGTTAAAAAAACTACAATAGGCTAACAAACCATTAAATAAAATAAAAAATAAAAATCGGCGCAATGTAGAAATATCTAAAAGGAGAGACACATAGTAAATAACACCTTTTTAAGATATTCCATCTGTTATAATCAATTTAAAGTGCATGATTTAAATAGAAGCTGTTAATATCCAAAGGCAGCGGAAATTATGGGGAATGTCACCAATACGTGACAATAAAAATGTATTCAAATGTATACCGCAGGAGTAAAATATACATAAAAAACACACATAGGATAACCTAAATAATATCATTAAAAAGGCACCAATATCTATGTCCACATTTAGACCCTTTGGCACTAGGGTCTGCATTTTGTGGATCCAAAAGGTTTCTCTTTTGGCTAAAAAGTTCATCCTATCGCCGCCCCTCCAATGTCTAGGTACATCTTCTATGCCCTTATAAGTTAAGAATTTGGGATCCGACTGGTGATGGATATAAAAATGTTTGGACACATTATGAGTTAAAATGCTTTTTCTCATATTCCCTAGATGCTCTACAATACGTCACTCTCAATGGTCTTGAGGTGTGTCCTATATATTGGAGGCCGCACGGGCACTCCAATATATATACTGTATGTATATATATATATATATATATATATATATATACAAAATCTGTTTTACAATTTATAACACCTTCAATGGTGAATAATTCTCCAGTTACTTTAGATGAAAAGCGTATTTTTCTTTGTGTCTATACGCGCAAGCTTTGCAGATTGTACAGCCATAGAAAACCTTGGGTTTCTCACCCAGGTTTGATTACCGTCTATTATTTTAAAGTGGTCGGGGCTAGTCTGCTCTTGAGATTGGGTGCATTTTTAAAAATGATGCTAGGTCTATCTGGTATATGGTCTATAAGAATGGGGTCGCTTTTTAAAATGTGCCAATGTTTGCTGAATATGTTTTTAATTTTGGGAGCTTCTCTATTATATTGTGTAATGAAGGACATATTAAAATTCATATTCTTATCAGTTGTTCTGTCTTTCGTTTATTAAGTCATTTCTACTGACATTATTAGCTTTTCTGACAGCTCCCTCTATTGTTGTGGGACTGTAGTTCCTGTCTTTACATTTATTAATCAAGACTTCTGATTGTTGAAGATACACACTTTCCTCTGTACAGTTCCTTTTAATTCTATGGAGTTGTCCGTACGGTATATTTTTTCTCCAATCATGCTTGTGACAACTGGACTCCATAATGAAGTTATTACTATCGTACCTTTTAAAAAAAAGTTTTTTTGTATTCAATTCATTCTGCTCAACATAAATGACTAAATCCAGGAATTCTATTTCTGTCTTACTTGTCTTGTTGGTGAATTTGAGAGTTTTAATCTTTATCATTAATATATTCAAAGAATGTATCCAATTCCTCCATAATTAGATGAATAGTATGTCATCAATGAACCTCCGCCATGAGCCAGGTTCGCACCGAGTTCATGGTTCGACCAAATGTTGTCGTCCTCCCATACGCCCATGAAAATATTCGCATAACTTGGTGCAAACCTGGTCCCCATGGCCGTACCACACTTTTGCAAGTAATAACTAGCATTGAACCATAAATACAGGCATACCCCGCATTAACGTACGCAATGGGTCCAGCGCATGTATGTAAAGCGAAAATGTCCTCAAAATGAAGCACTACCTTTTCCCCACTTATCGATGCATGTACTGTACTGCAATCATCATATACGTGCATAACTGATGTAAATAACG
>NC_134496.1:49211966-49247947 GCF_040206685.1 Ascaphus truei | reverse complement strand
TCTTCGGTACAGGTAGGGAGCCGGTACTGCTGTTCAGGACGTGCTGACAGGCGCATGCGTGAGCTGCCGTTTGCCTATTGGGTGATATGTCCTTACTCGCGAGTGTACTTAAAGTGAGTTTCCTTAAACCGGGGTATGCCTGTAGTTATTTTGTAGGATAAATACTATCGATTCTACAATAAACTGAACCTGATCTTCTTTCAAATCTTTATCAGCAGTGTCCTTTCTCCAGCCTCCACTCCATCTTTGTGTACGATGGATGTATAAAGTGATGTAACATCGTCTGTTAATGGCAAAAGTGCAGTACGGCCATGGGGACCCCCCCATGAAAATCTTGCACCCCCCACAGTTTGCGCACCCCTGCTGTATAGTATATCAAGGAGGAATCAACTGCAAACATATTGCAACAGGAGACAGCTGCAGCCCCCCCCCCCATGTCCCCAAATACCCCCCAACATGTCACCTTCCACTTCTCCCCCACCACGTGTTGCCCAGCATCTTCCACCACTGCGTGTCACCCAACGTGTCTCTTCTCACGCTTCCTCTCTATATGTATATATATTTATATATGATCTGTATCCCCCATGTAGCTGTGGTGCTGCCCACTGTCTGGATGTACCTGCAGTCTGTGGGCGCTGAGCCTTTTTTTCTGGGTCTGGTCCTGTCGGCTTTCAGTCTCATGGATCTGGTGACCGGTCCCCTCTTTGGATATTGGTCGGACCGCACTGGACACACCAAGAGCATTATAGTGCTGAGCAACTGCTTTGAGATTGCAGGCGAGAGACACTTCACATGTGCCCCAAACACTCCCCCTTCACGTGTGTCCCAAACACCACCTCCTCACGTGTTCCCAAGCACCCTCTCACGTGTCCCCAAACCACCCCCCATCACGTGTCCCTAAACCACCCCCCCTTAAGTGTCCCCAAACCCCCTCGTGTCCCCAAACACCCCCCTCACGAGTCCCCAAACACCTCCCCCTCGCGTGTCCCCAAACACCACCCCTCGCATGTCCCCAAATACCCCCTCTCGTGTGTACCCAAACACCCCCCCCCCTCGCGTGTCCCCAAACACACCCCCTCCGTGTCTCCAAACACCCCACCTCGTGTATCCAAACACCCCCCTCGCGTGTCCCCAAACATCGCCCTCTCTTCTGCCCCCTCTCTCTTCCCCCCCTCATCTTTCTCTTCCCCCTCTCCTCTTTCTCTTCCCCCTCTCCTCTTTCTCTTCCCCCTCTCCTCTTTCTCTTCCCCCTCTCCTCTTTCTCTTCCCCCTCTCCTCTTTCTCTTCCCCCTCCCCTCTCTCTTCCCCTCCTCTTTCTCTTCCCCCTCCCCTCTCTCTTCCCCTTCTCTTGTCTCTTCCCCCACTCCTCTATCTTTCCCCTCTTAATCACTCTCTGTCTCTCTCCTCCACCCCTTATTCTCTCTCCTCCACCCCTTATTCTCTCTCCTCCACCCCTTATTCTCTCTCCTCCACCCCTTATTCTCTCTCCTCCACCCCTTATTCTCTCTCCTCCACCCCTTATTCTCTCTCCTCCACCCCTTATTCTCTCTCCTCCACCCCTTATTCTCTCTCCTCCACCCCTTATTCTCTATCCTCCACCCCTTAATCTCTCTCCTCCACCCCTTATTCTCTCTCCTCCACCCCTTATTCTCTCTCCTCCACCCCTTATTCTCTCTCCTCCACCCCTTATTCTCTCTCCTCCACCCCTTATTCTCTCTCCTCCACCCCCTCTCTTACTCCCTCTCATTTTATTTCAGGAAATTTTATGTACTTTGTTGGTCCCTCCAAATGGTTAATTCTCTGCAGCCGACTTGTGGCAGGTACAGTACCCGGGGGGGGGGGGGAACAGGGGTCTCTGTGGCAGGTACAGTACCCGGGGGGGGGGGGAACAGGGGTCTCTGTGGCAGGTACAGTACCCGGGGGGGGGGGGGGGGGAACAGGGGTCTCTGTGTCAGGTACAGTACCCGGGGGGGGGGGGGAAACAGGGGTCTCTGTGGCAGGTACAGTACCCGGGGGGGGGGGGGAACAGGGGTCTCTGTGTCAGGTACAGTACCCGGGGGGGGGGGGGGAACAGGGGTCTCTGTGTCAGGTACAGTACCCGGGGGGGGGGGGGAACAGGGGTCTCTGTGTCAGGTACAGTACCCGGGGAGGGGGGGGGAACAGGGGTCTCTGTGTCAGGTACAGTACCCGGGGGGGGGGAACAGGGGTCTCTGTGGCAGGTACAGTACCCGGGGGGGGGGAACAGGGGTCTCTGTGGCAGGTACAGTACCCGGGGGGGGGGGAACAGGGGTCTCTGTGTCAGGTACAGTACCCGGGGGGGGGGGGGGAACAGGGGTCTCTGTGTCAGGTACAGTACCCGGGGGGGGGGGAACAGGGGTCTCTGTGTCAGGTACAGTACCCGGGGGGGGGGGGGGGAACAGGGGTCTCTGTGTCAGGTACAGTACCCGGGGGGGGGGGGGGGGGGAACAGGGGTCTCTGTGTCAGGTACAGTACCCGGGGGGGGGGGGGGGGAACAGGGGTCTCTGTGTCAGGTACAGTACCCGGGGGGGGGGGGAACAGGGGTCTCTGTGTCAGGTACAGTACCCGGGGGGGGGGGGGGAACAGGGGTCTCTGTGTCAGGTACAGTACCCGGGGGGGGGGGGGAACAGGGGTCTCTGTGTCAGGTACAGTACCCCCCCGGGGGGGGGGGGGAACAGGGGTCTCTGTGTCAGGTACAGTACCCGGGGGGGGGGGAAACAGGGGTCTCTGTGTCAGGTACAGTACCCGGGGGGGGGGGGAACAGGGGTCTCTGTGGCAGGTACAGTACCCGGGGGGGGGGAAACAGGGGTCTCTGTGGCAGGTACAGTACCCGGGGGGGGGGGGGAAACAGGGGTCTCTGTGGCAGGTACAGTACCCGGGGGGGGGAAACAGGGGTCTCTGTGGCAGGATAGGGAATTGGGGGTCTGTGTGTAAAGGTGGGGTATTAGGGGTCTGTGTGTAAAAGTGGGGTATTAGGGGTCTGTGTGTAAAGGTGGGATATTGGGGGGACTCTATGTAAAGGTGGGGTATTAGGGGTCTGTGTGTAAATGTGGGGTATTAGGGGGTCTATGTGTAAAGGTGGGGTATTAGGGGTTTGTGTGTAAAAGTGGGGTATTAGGGGTCTGTGTGTAAAGGTGGGGTATTAGGGGGTCTCTGTGTAAAGGTGGGGTATTAGGGGGTCTCTGTGTAAAGGTGGGGTATTAGGGGTCTGTGTGTAAAGGTGGGGTATTAGGGGGTCTATGTGTAAAGGTGGGGTATTAGGGGGTCTCTGTGTAAAGGTGGGGTATTAGGGGGTCTCTGTGTAAAGGTGGGGTATTAGGGGTCTGTGTGTAAAGGTGGGGTATTAGGGGGTCTCTGTGTAAAGGTGGGGTATTAGGGGGTTTCTGTGTAAAGGTGGGGTATTACGGGGTCTCTGTAAAGGTGGGATATTAGGGGGTCTCTGTGTAAAGGTGGGGTATTAGGGGATCTCTGTGTAAAGGTGGGGTATTAGGTGTCTGTGTGTAAAGGTGGGGTATTACGGGGTCTCTGTAAAGGTGGGATATTAGGGGGTCTCTATGTAAAGGTGGGGTATTAGGGGGTCTCTGTGTAAAGGTGGGGTATTAGGGGATCTCTGTGTAAAGGTGGTGTATTACGGGGTCTCTGTAAAGGTGGGATATTAGGGGGTCTCTGTGTAAAGGTGGGGTATTAGGGGGTCTCTGTGTAAAGGTGGGGTATTACGGGGTCTCTGTAAAGGTGGGATATTAGGGGGTCTCTGTGTAAAGGTGGGGTATTAGGGGATCTCTGTGTAAAGGTGGGGTATTACGGGGTCTCTGTAAAGGTGGGGTATTAGGGGGTCTCTGTAAAGGTTGGGTATTAGGGGGTCTCTGTGTAAAGGTGGGGTATTAGGGGGTCTCTGTAAAGGTGGGGTATTAGGGGGTCTCTGTGTAAAGGTGGGGTATTATGGGGTGTCTATGTAAAGGTGGGGTATTAGGGGATCTCTGTGTAAAGGTGGGGTATTAGGGGTCTCTGTGTAAAGGTGGGGTATTAGGGGATCTCTGTGTAAAGGTGGGGTATTAGGGGGTCTCTGTGTAAAGGTGGGGTATTATGGGGTGTCTATGTAAAGGTGGGGTATTAGGGGATCTCTGTGTAAAGGTGTGGTATTACGGGGTCTCTGTAAAGGTGGGATATTAGGGGGTCTCTGTGTAAAGGTGGGGTATTAGGGGTCTCTGTGTAAAGGTGGGGTATTAGGGGTCTCTGTGTAAAGGTGGGGTATTAGGGGGTCTCTGTGTAAAGGTGTGGTATTACGGGGTCTCTGTAAAGGTGGGATATTAGGGGGTCTCTGTGTAAAGGTGGGGTATTAGGGGGTCTCTGTGTAAAGGTGGGGTATTAGGGGATCTCTGTGTAAAGGTGGGGTATTAGGGGGTCTCTGTGTAAAGGTGTGGTATTACGGGGTCTTTGTAAAGGTGGGATATTAGGGGGTCTCTGTGTAAAGGTGGGGTATTAGGGGGTCTCTGTGTAAAGGTGGGTTATTAGGGGGTCTCTGTGTAAAGGTGGGGTATTAGGAGGTCTCTGTAAAGGTGGGGTATTAGGGGGTCTCTATGTAAAGGTGGGGTATTAAGGGGTCTCTGTCCTTCTCAGGTGTTGGCTCAGGAGCAGGTGCTTCGATATTCGCTTATCTGACCCGGTGCTTCAGCTCCAAGGAACGTGTGACAGTCTTTGCAGTGGTTATGGCATGCCGGCAGGCGGGGCTGCTGATTGGTGAGACCCGCGTGGGATGGGAGATCCCCTGGGGGTAAAATGATAAAAAGTGTATATGTTAGATTCCCACAATGTGTCACAGGTAGCTACCACAACAGGGAGTGAACTGATGATGTCCCAGTGGCAAAAGCGCACACGTTGACCGTGACAATATTCTCTGTGTCACCCCAGGGCCTGCATGTAACCTCTTTCTGAGATACTGTAACTTCCGATTGGGACCATTCCATGTGAACAAGCTCACAGCTCCAGGTGTAAGTATGTGACATGTCACTTTGCAAGTGCTCCAACCCCTGACATCTTTACCTGTCCCTCACCCCAGAAATTCCCACCTGTCCCTCACCCCCGAAATCCCCACCTGTCCATCACCCCCAAAATCCCCACCTGTCCCTCACCCCCACCTTTCCCTCACCCCCGAAAATCGCCACGTGGGCCTCACCCCTGAGGTATCCACATGTCCGTCACTTCTGAGATATCCACGTGTCCCTCACCCCTGAGATCCCCATTTGTCCCTTACCCCCCAAGATCACCACTTGTCCATTGCTCCCCCCTTCTAGATTCCCGTCGTGTCCCTCACCCCCCAGCCTCGTCAGATCTTTGTGTGTCGTTGTCCCCAGATTCTAATTTGTCCCCGCCTTGTCCCCCCCCCCTCAGATCTTTATGTGCGCTCTTTGGGTCCTGATGCAGCTCATGGTGCTGTTTATGTTTTACGACCTCCCACCGTCCCCCCCAGAGTCGCAGGGGGAGGAGCACAAGCCCCTCCTGCAGCACACAGAGAATCCGATAGAGGAGCAGAGTGCCGAGTATGGAAGCATCAACGGCAGCCCCTACACCGGCCTCCCCTCCCCCACGGGGGACACGGGCCCCCCCTCCGACACAGAAGACGCAAACTACACTTGCTCCCCCTCCCCAACGAAGGACGCCCGCCGCCCCTCCCAGATTCTCCCGACCGGGTCCGGAGCCGGAGGTATCAGGTGCAGCGTTTCACAGCAATCGATCAGTGAGGGGTGAGAGGAGACAGTCGTGATGTGACCCTGTGGGTAAAGGGGAGACCGTTGGATAGACAGAGTAACATGGAAGGGGGGAGAGAGAGAAAGCGGGAGAGGGAGCCGGGAAAGCCCACGCCCTAACACCCAGCACACAGAGAAGAGATCAACAGGATGGGTGTGGGGAGAGAGGTGGTCCGTGTGACGGCGTGGGTTTCCCGACTGGAGATGGACCAATTCTTGGCCAACTTGGGAATATGTTTATTAGTCAGAGCGGTTATTAAATTAGTTGTTTGACCTTCCTCTGGATCATAAAAACTCTAAATACAAATATAAGATAAGTATCGGTCGTCTAAATTTAGCATAGTTTGAACTGGATGGACGTGTGTCTTTTTTCAACCTCATCTGCTATGTAACTATGTAACTACAGTATGTAACTATGTAACTGGTGGTAAAATAACAGCCGTTCCTGTTTTAAGTGCTGAATCTAGATCTCTTTCTCTGGGGTCTCACGCTATCTGGGGGTCTGTCACTTTCCGTCTTGTTGCAGGCCTCATGCAGGAGGAGGTGCTGGTACTTCTGACTGCCCAGTTTGTTACACTCTTTAATCAGACAGCGCTGGAGGTGAGAGAGTGTGTGATAGAGACTGTGTGCGCGTGAGTGGGGGAGAGAGACAGTGTGTGCGTGTGAAAGACAGTGTGTGCGCATGTGAGAGAGACAGTGCATGCGTGTGAGACAATGCGCGCGTGTGAGAGGGACAGCGTGCGTGCGCGCATGTGAGAGACACAGTGTGCATGTGAGAGACACAGTGTGCGTGTGAGAGACACAGTGTGCGTGTGAGAGACAATGTGCGTGAGAGAGACAGTGTGTGGGTGTCTGTGAGACATTGCATGTGTGTGTGTGCGTGTGAGAGACAGACAGCATGCATGTGTGTTTGTGTGTGTGTGTGTGAGAGAGAGAGAGAGAGAGAGAGACAGTGTGGGTGTGTGTGAGAGAGAGACGATGTGTGGGTGTGTGTGAGAGACAGCATGCGTGTGTGTGAGAGAGAGACGATGTGTGGGTGTGTGAGAGAGACGATGTGTGGGTTTGTGAGAGAGAGACGATGTGTGGGGGGTGTGAGAGACAGCGAGCGCGCGCGCGTGTGTGTGAGAGACAGTGTGTGGGTGTGTGTGAGACAGCGCGTGTGTGTGTGTGTGTGTGTGCGCGCGCGCACGTGAGAGAGACACAGCTCCTGGGAGGTTATGTAGGAATATCCTGAAAATGCCTTCCTCCCTCTCTGCCCCCCCCCCCCCCCCCCGCAGACGCTTGTAACCCCCTTGGCTCAGACGTACTTTGGGTTTGAGGATCTGCAGAACTCGCTGCTTTATTTCCTGTGTGGGATTGAGGTTTGTGTTATGCGGGGGTAGGTTATATATGGATGTGTGGTATGGGAGGGGTGTGATCTGGGGATGTGTGTGATATGGGGGTGGGGGTGTATGATATGGGGGGTTTGGGTGATGTGTGAGTTATGGGGGGGAGATATGGGGAGTGTGATAGGTGTGTGTGATATGGGGGTGGGTGTGTATGATATGGGGGGGTGAGATATGGGGGGGTGAGATATGGGGTGTGAGAGATATAGGGGGATAATATGGAGTGTGTGAGAGATTGAGGAAGGGTGATATGGGAAGTGTGTGATATTGGTGTGAATGTGATATGGGGGGTGGGTGTGTATGATATGGGGGGGTTGGGTGAAATGTGTGTGTGTGTGAGAGATTTGGGGGGTGATATGGGGAGTGTGATATAGAGATTATATGGGGAGTGTTTGATATATGGGGTGTGTGAGAGATTTGGGGGGTGATATGGGGAGTGTGATATAGAGATGTGGGAGACATGGGGGATAATATGGGGTGTGTGAGAGATTGGGGAGGGCTGATATGTGGAGTGTGTTATATAGAGGTGATATGGGTGTGTGAATGTGATATGAAGGTGATTGGGGTGTGTGATATAGGGGTGTCTCTCTGTCCCCCCAGATGCTGGCCGGGTTCCTCGCTGTCCGAGCTCTCAGCCGCTGCTGCTCGGACCGGCTGTTACTCGCTCTCGGGCTCTTTGTCTGCAACGTCTCCTGTATTTGGTGTCTTGTGTTCCTGGCAAAACCCAAAGGTTAGAGGCTTATGTCTGACCCCTATTACTCCTGTGAACTCCATGTGTGCTCCTTAGGCCGCGCTTATAGTCCCGGCGACGAGACGTAGCGTCAAAACAACTATTGATTCCGTTGCACGCGCTTATAGTAGGAGCGAGTGCGACGACGCGACGGAGCAACGGCTTGGCGCGATCACTGGAAGGCAATGAAAATTGATTTTTCGACGACCACCGTGTGACGACAGCGGGCACGGGAACGGCTCAGCCAATGAGGGCGAACCGCTCACAGCCACGCCACCCGGTCGCCGTCTCTTGCTTCCTACAATATAGGCAAAAACCGCTGCTACAATGGCGACGGATGACGTAGCCAGGACTATAAGCGCGGCCTTACTGTGCAGTATTTCCTACAGTACATCTGTCCATGTCTCCCTCTGTCTCCCCCATTCTGACTGTCCATGTCTCCCTCTGTCTCTCCCATTCTGACTGTCCATGTCTCCCTCTGTCTCCCCCATTCTGACTGTCCATGTCTCCGTCTGTCCCGGTCTCTCACTCTTTTTCTCTCCTCCGTGTCTTAGTCTTTCAGTCACTCTCCCTCTCTGTCTCTCGCTCTTCCTCTCTTTTGCTCTACATTTTTCTCCATCCATATCTCTCTCCATCTATCTCTCTCTCTCTCCGTCTTTCTCTCTCCGTCTCCCTCCCTCCGTCTCCCTCCCTCCCTCCGTCTCTCTCCCTCCCTCCGTCTCTCTCCCTCCCTCCGTCTCTCTCTCTCCCTCCCTCCATCTTTCTCTCCCCTCCTCTTTCTCCATCTCTCCCTCCATCTCTATCTCGCTCACTCCCTCTCCTCTCTCTCTCCTTCCATCTCTCTCTCTCCTTCCATCTCTCTCTCTCCTTCCATCTCTCTCTCTCCTTCCATCTCTCTCTCTCCTTCCATCTCTCTCTCTCCTTCCATCTCTCTCTCTCCTTCCATCTCTCTCTCTCCTTCCATCTCTCTCTCTCCTTCCATCTCTCTCTCTCCTTCCATCTCTCGCTTTCTCTCCCTCCATCTCTCGTTCTCTCTCCCCCTCCATCTCTCTCCCCCCGTCTCCGTCTCTCTCTCCCTTTCTCACTCTCTCCCTTTCTCACTCTCTCCCTTTCTCTACCACTCTCAGTCACTCTCTCTCTTTCTCCCCCTCTCACTCCCACTCTCCCCCCCACTCTCCCCCCCTCACTCCCACTCTCTCTTTCCCCCTCCTCTCACTCACACTCTCTCTTTCCCCCTCCTCTCACTCACACTCTCTCTCTTTCCCCCTCCTCTCACTCACACTCCCTCTCTTTCAGGTTCTAGTTATGGGGTCTTGCTAGGTGAGTTTGTGGTGGGCGTTTTCCTCCAGGTTCTCGGACTCCCCTTTGTGGCTGTGTCTCAGGTGTCTCTGTTTTCAAAGGTGACGGCCGAGAGGACACAGGGTGAGTGAGGTGTCCCACAATGTGCTCGCATATTCCCTGCCCCGCAGAGCTGACACTCCGTGTGACTTGCAGAATCTCAGCGTATTTAGCATGTTCATTGCGATTGGAAAGTCACTTTCTGTCAACTCTAAGCAACAGGCCACGTAACTGGGGCCACGATAGCACAGGGAGGGGATGCCACGTGCCGGGGTGACCTGTGACCTGTCTGTCCCTGTATCCCCTCTCGTAACCCTTGCAGGTTTCAGCCAAGGGCTGCGCCGTTCGGTGGGGGGTTTGGCCACGATCCTGGGGCCCCTGTGGGTGTCGGGGCTGACGGGGCAGCTGTATATAATGCTGGGAGTCATGCTGGGACTACTTCTCCTGCTAACAGTAAGAAACACTCCCCTGCGGGTCACCAAAATCTGGGACCCAGTGCCCCAAAGCTCGCTCTAATACTACTTCTACCCCTCCCTCAATGCCCCCCTGGAACCCACGGACAGTAGCTCTTATTCACGCAGCTACTCTCCCCTTCTCTTTCTCTCTCCATTCTTTACTCTTTACTCTCCCTCCCTCTCTATTTTCTTCTCTCCTTCCTTTCCCCCCTCTCTTTACTTTCTCTCTCCCCACCTCTCTTTGAATGTCCTTGTCTCCCCTCTCTCCCTCTGTTGTTAACCTCAGGGAATGGTCAGCCTCTCCTACAGATCCCTGGTGGATCCTGCGGCTCCGTCCAATTCGATCACGTCTCCAGAGACAGGAGGAGTCGGAGCCACGTTGTGACACTGCACTGAGAGAGACTCTGTCGTCCCTGTGACCTGGAGCCTTGTGGGTAGTGGCTTGTGGAACCCCCACAAATGCCCTGCTGGTCAGGATCCCTCCCCCCCTCCCACCAGGAAAACCAGGATATTTCACTCCCCTTTATCCGCTGTGCTCTTTCCCCACAATGCACTGATGCTCTCTCTCCATCCCTAACAATGCACAAATTCCCCAGCCTCAATGCATAGGCCTCACCAATGAAGAACAGACCCCCCCACCCATTAATACACCGACCAGCACCCCTTCCCCCTGCATGAAGCACACAACTCTCCCTCCTCCCAATGCCCAGACCGCTCCCACCACGAGGCACAGATCCACGGGTGGCGTCCTTATACAAGACGCAGAACTCACACTGTTAGACACACTCTTTATTCATTCTTCTCACCCCCCCCCTCCTCTCTCGCCTCTATTTGCTTATCACTAAACATTAACCTGAACTGTTTCTTTCTGGGATGGAGGAGAATGGGGAAGTGGTTATTATGACAAAGGTGAACATCAAGGCGAGGGACACTGAGAGATGTCACCTGGACACTGAGGGCTGTTCTGTCATAGAAGCCTGAGACGTGAAATCTGTTATGTATTGTGACAAATAATATACTGTATATATACACAGAATGTACACATACACTGTACATGCACTAGACACTACACATAAATGCACACACTCTTACTCGCTCTTTCTGTCTCCCTCACACTTTGCACCATTATGCTTCTGTCCCTCCCACACTCTGCTCAGTACGTTCTGTTCACATTTCCCCAAATATATTGTCTGCCACGCTGTGGGTGTGTCTGTAGGAGCCCGAGGTTTCCTCCATCTAATCCTGCCACCCAACATGCTGCACCTGGTTGTCACTGAGAGACTGCTGTGACACCAGAGACATCATTAAGAGACTACTGCAAAAGCTGGAAGACCTCTCTGAGAGACTCCTCTGAGTGACCCCGTTGTCATCTGTGACTGTTCTCTTTGTTCCTCCCTCTGAAGGGACAGGAGTGTAATCTCTTCTGGGATCCTGTCTGTCCTCTTCTTTGGACACGTGACCTTGCAGTGAACCTTACACTTAAGTGAGCTCACACTCATCCTGGTCACCTCACACTCCAGTGACTTTGTACTCTGGGGCCTTCATGTTCCAATGACCTCATATTCCTTAGAGCCTTATGCTCTAGTGACAGTGACCTCACACTTCCAGTGACCTCACACACTAGAGATGGGCACGTTCATGGGACACATCTCTCCTGGCCTGGCGTTCCTGTCGTTTGGGCTGCTGTATGCTTCCCGCTTCTCCTGGATGGTGCTGAGTGGGGGCCGTGATCAGTACCCTCTCCGGGCCGCCCCGTCTCAGGGTTTCCTGCTGGTGTTGCCCTTGGAGGCGCTGATGAAGTTGGACTATGGGATGCTGGCTCTTCTGACCGAGTTCTTCCCTTCTGGGGTCCAGAAACTTCACATCTTTCAATCGGACGACCCCGAGTTTCGCTTCCAGAACCCCAACGAGTGGCAGCATGCCACCATGTATGGAGCCTTCTTCCTGAGCGGGGCGCTGGATGTCGTGAGCCAGTCCTGTCTGCACAGGTGCTGCCCGCTGCTTGAGCACATGGGAGTCACTGCTGCCTTCTTCATCACCACTCTCCTGCTCCGGTTCCACGCTCACGGGAAGGAGGCCGTGGAGGTGCAGGTTCACTCCCTGCTGCTGCTCACATGTGCCCTCACCTGGGCCATCCTCACCACTGAAATCTGGCTTCCTAACCAACGCCGTCTGTGGTTTGCCAAATCTTGGCTAGTGCAGGGGATGTGGCTTCATGCTGCTTTCATCCTGTACCGACCACCAACTGGCCATCGCTGGGATGGGGGAGAGAGACCCTGCTGACCTCATGTTCCTCACCACCTCTACTGCTGGCATCTAGCCCTGGATGCTGGACTACTGTTTTGTGCCACCTCCAGTCGGCACTGACGGGGGGGATCAGTGAGGGATGACTACCGGCTTGTGGGAGAGCTGGGGAAACGGACTAGTGTATGGGGATGAAGGGTTGTGTTACTTTGGTGGTTACGATTTTAATTAAATGACTTCACCATTGGAAATGTAAACGATAGAGTTTGTTACGCAATAAATTATCCCTGAGAGTTCGTGTCCTGGAGTCATGATTAACAGTGAAAGTGCAGCATAAATGAGTTCTTCGGTATAAGCTGAAACCTTTTTACTCGGATACACAATTGATATTTTAGGACAAGCTTTGGAGAGTTCTCTCTCTCCCTCAGGTCAGCGATACTGATTCACAGAATATTCCACGAGTTTAACACGGATGTAACAAGCATGAGAACAATCTAAGGCAGATGAGGGAGAAAAAGGCGGGTACTGAGGGGAGGGCCGTTAAAGTGTAAGATTCAGAAAGAAACATTACATATAATTCTGATGGTGTACGGAATCCCAGATCAGTATTAAGTTCCTCTGTTTTTAGTGTTAAAGAGCATTATTATTTTGAGTTGAAATGTTTTCCGTTCTTGACGCTTTTAAACATTCCGTTGAGGATTTGGGTTTTTAAATCATTTATGGAATGATCTGGCTGTGAGAAGCTGTGTCCCACTGGGGTGCAATATCTGTGTTGTGTGTCTGTGCAGTATGTCCCTTCTGCATTGTGTGTTATTATGTGTCTGTGCAGTATCTCCCTTCATGGTGTGTTACAGTGAGTGTGTGTGCAGTATCTCCCTTCCTCATGTGTTATTGTGTGTCTGTGAAGTATCTCCCTTCCTCATGGTGCGTTATTGTGTGTCTCTGCAGTATCTTCCTTCTTCATGGTATGTTATTGTGTGTCTGTGCAGTATCTTCCTTCTTCATGCACAACATGCTAACAATGCACAAATTCTCCAGCCTCAATGCATAGGCCTCACCAATGAAGAACAGACCCCCCCCACCCATTAATACACCGACCAGCACCCCTTCCCCCTGCATGAAGCACACATCTCTCCCTCCTCCCAATGCCCAGACCGCTCCCACCATGAGGCACAGATCCACGGGTGGCGTCCTTATACAAGACGCAGAACTCACACTGTTAGACACACTCTTTATTCATTCTTCTCACCCCCCCCCCCCCCTCCTCTCTCGCCTCTATTTGCTTATCACTAAACATTAACCTGAACTGTTTCTTTCTGGGATGGAGGAGAATGGGGAAGTGGTTATTATGACAAAGGTGAACATCAAGGCGAGGGACACTGAGAGATGTCACCTGGACACTGAGGGCTGTTCTGTCATAGAAGCCTGAGACGTGAAATCTGTTATGTATTGTGACAAATAATATACTGTATATATACACAGAATGTACACATACACTGTACATGCACTAGACACTACACATAAATGCACACACTCTTACTCACTCTTTCTGTCTCCCTC
Organism: Ascaphus truei; assembly: GCF_040206685.1. Classification (NCBI taxonomy): domain Eukaryota; kingdom Metazoa; phylum Chordata; class Amphibia; order Anura; family Ascaphidae; genus Ascaphus; species Ascaphus truei. Next base: position 49,234,473 of record NC_134496.1, on the reverse strand, counting down.
ACACTTTGCACCATTATGCTTCTGTCCCTCCCACACTCTGCTCAGTACGTTCTGTTCACATTTCCCCAAATATATTGTCTGCCACGCTGTGGGTGTGTCTGTAGGAGCCCGAGGTTTCCTCCATCTAATCCTGCCACCCAACATGCTGCACCTGGTTGTCACTGAGAGACTGCTGTGACACCAGAGACATCATTAAGAGACTACTGCAAAAGCTGGAAGACCTCTCTGAGAGACTGCTCTGAGTGACCCCGTTGTCATCTGTGACTGTTCTCTTTGTTCCTCCCTCTGAAGGGACAGGAGTGTAATCTCTTCTGGGATCCTGTCTGTCCTCTTCTTTGGACACGTGACCTTGCAGTGAACCTTACACTTAAGTGAGCTCACACTCATCCTGGTCACCTCACACTCCAGTGACTTTGTACTCTGGGGCCTTCATGTTCCAATGACCTCATATTCCTTAGAGCCTTATGCTCTAGTGACAGTGACCTCACACTTCCAGTGACCTCACACACTAGAGATGGGCACGTTCATGGGACACATCTCTCCTGGCCTGGCGTTCCTGTCGTTTGGGCTGCTGTATGCTTCCCGCTTCTCCTGGATGGTGCTGAGTGGGGGCCGTGATCAGTACCCTCTCCGGGCCGCCCCGTCTCAGGGTTTCATGCTGGTGTTGCCCTTGGAGGCGCTGATGAAGTTGGACTATGGGATGCTGGCTCTTCTGACCGAGTTCTTCCCTTCTGGGGTCCAGAAACTTCACATCTTTCAATCGGACGACCCCGAGTTTCGCTTCCAGAACCCCAACGAGTGGCAGCATGCCACCATGTATGGAGCCTTCTTCCTGAGCGGGGCGCTGGATGTCGTGAGCCAGTCCTGTCTGCACAGGTGCTGCCCGCTGCTTGAGCACATGGGAGTCACTGCTGCCTTCTTCATCACCACTCTCCTGCTCCGGTTCCACGCTCACGGGAAGGAGGCCGTGGAGATGCAGGTTCACTCCCTGCTGCTGCTCACATGTGCCCTCACCTGGGCCATCCTCACCACTGAAATCTGGCTTCCTAACCAACGCCGTCTGTGGTTTGCCAAATCTTGGCTAGTGCAGGGGATGTGGCTTCATGCTGCTTTCATCCTGTACCGACCACCAACTGGCCATCGCTGGGATGGGGGAGAGAGACCCTGCTGACCTCATGTTCCTCACCACCTCTACTGCTGGCATCTAGCCCTGGATGCTGGACTACTGTTTTGTGCCACCTCCAGTCGGCACTGACGGGGGGGATCAGTGAGGGATGACTACCGGCTTGTGGGAGAGCTGGGGAAACGGACTAGTGGATGGGGATGAAGGGTTGTGTTACTTTGGTGGTTACGATTTTAATTAAATGACTTCACCATTGGAAATGTAAACGATAGAGTTTGTTACGCAATAAATTATCCCTGAGAGTTCGTGTCCTGGAGTCATGATTAACAGTGAAAGTGCAGCATAAATGAGTTCTTCGGTATAAGGTGAAACCTTTTTTACTCGGACACACAATTGATATTTTAGGACAAGCTTTGGAGAGTTCTCTCTCTCCCTCAGGTCAGCGATACTGATTCACAGAATATTCCACGAGTTTAACACGGATGTAACAAGCATGAGAACAATCTAAGGCAGATGAGGGAGAAAAAGGCGGGTACTGAGGGGAGGGCCGTTAAAGTGTAAGATTCAGAAAGAAACATTACATATAATTCTGATGGTGTACGGAATCCCAGATCAGTATTAAGTTCCTCTGTTTTTAGTGTTAAAGAGCATTATTATTTTGAGTTGAAATGTTTTCCATTCTTGACGCTTTTAAACATTCCGTTCAGGATTTGGGTTTTTAAATCATTTATGAAATGATCTGGCTGTGAGAAGCTGTGTCCCACTGGGGTGCAATATCTGTGTTGTGTGTCTGTGCAGTATGTCACTTCCGCATTGTGTGTTATTATGTGTCTGTGCAGTATCTCCTTCATGGTGTGTTACTGTGAGTGTGTGTGCAGTATCTCCCTTCCTCATGTGTTATTGTGTGTCTGTGCAGTATCTCCCTTCCTCATGGTGCGTTATTGTGTGTCTCTGCAGTATCTTCCTTCTTCATGGTATGTTATTGTGTGTCTGTGCAGTATCTTCCTTCTTCATGCTGTGTTATTGCGTGTCTATGTAGGTTCATTCTGGTTTGAAGTATATGGCTGGTTATACCAATGTAGCATCCTTAGTCACATTTGCTGCATTGAATCATACACACCACATTCCTGGATGTGCAGCCGTATGAACCTTTAACATTGAGTGTTCTATGTGTGTGACTGGCCCTGGGATCTTGGCATATATATTTGCAAAGTTTGCAGCGTGTGATCAGCGGCGTAACTGCCACTCTGGCACATCCTAGGGGCCGCAGCTTCGGGGCGGGGGGGGGGAAAGGAGTCGGGAACATTCCTCCGAACTCTCCCAAGCTATTACAGAGAGCCCGCACTCTTCCCCACAGCAATTAAACTTATTGCCAGGGGAGAGAGCGGGGCCCTCCTCCATCGGTGTCGTTGCATCATGTGACGCTGCATCATCATGGCGTGACATTGGCTGGGGGCCCCTTCCAGCATCGTTACGCCACTGTGTGTGATGTGGCATGGTCTTGTGCCATTCTCCGCATTTTTATGTTCATTATGAAGTTTTCTGCTGACTAACTCCTGTCTGGGGTTTGGCGGTGGCCGGAATGCAAGGATGGGAGGTTTGGGGGAAGATGTCCTTTAATGTGCCACCTTCTGTCAGCAGATCTTTGATTAATTTTCACATTCCCTTTAGTGCAGGGTTGTGTGTGTGGTTCTGTTTTTGTTGTGGTATTGGAGCGGGTGTTCTCGTGGGGCTTTCAGTGCGCATGCGCGTGTTTAGGTAATAGTCTTTGGCTTGTATCCCTTCTGTCTGAGTCAGTCAGGGTTGGGAGGTGTCTGTTTCTGTCTTTAGGGTCAGAGCGTATGCGCTGATCTCGCATAGCCTGGCCGTGTGTGATGGCTCCCTTTGTAAGGGTGGGATGGAAGCTGGAGTTATGGAATTAACTACATCTGTCTTTGGGTTTCTTGTATGTATACAGATGTGTGTAGTTTACCATTCTTCAGTGTTACTGTGTATCCAGGAAGTTCCCTAGGTTTGCTGAATAACCTGTTTTGAGCTTAATTGATGGGTGGAATGAATTGAAGAACTCGTAAAATTGTTTTACATTTTCTTCACCCTGAGGATATTATATCCCGGGCAACGCCGAGTCTCTCAGCTAGTACATATATAATCACTGTATCTATATATATAAAATCGAATGGTTAGTGCTATCTGCGGTGAATCTGATTCTGGCCAATCAGATTGGTGGGTCTGACGTCACCCAACTGCCACTCTCTTCCCCCTCGGCGCCACACACACGCGCGCGCGCGCGCGCTCACCTCTCCCTCCCGGCCCTCCGCTCACCTCACCCTCCCGGCCCTCCGCTCACCTCTCCCTCCGCTCACCTCTCCCTCCCGGCGCTCCGCTCATCTCCATCCCCGGCGGGGGGACAGGCAGCCCGGAAGGACCCGCTTCCTCCCTCGCGGCGCCTAAGATGGCGGTGCCCGGAAGGACCCCCTTCCTCCCTCGCATGCCGAGTGAGAAGATGGGGCGCCCAGAAGTAGAGGTAGGTGTCGCGTGTGTCGCTCTAGGTGACGTGTGTGTGTGTGTGTGACACTGTGTGTGTGTGTTTGTGTGTGTGTGTGACACTGTGTGTGTGTGTGTGACACTGTGTGTGTATGTGTGTGTGTCACTGTGTGTGTGTGTGTGACACTGTGTATGTGTGTCACTGTGTGTGTGACACTGTGTGTGTGTGTCGCCCCCCCTGCCTTTCACGCCCCCCATGCCTTTAATGCCCCCCCCTGCCTTTCACGCCCCCGCCCCCCCGCCTTTCACGCCCCCGCCCCCCCGCCTTTCACGCCCCCGCCCCCCCTGCCTTTCACGCCCCCGCCCCCTCTGCCTTTCACGCCCCCGCCCCCCCTGCCTTTCACGCCTCACCTGCCTTTCACGCCCCCGCCCCCCATGCCTTTCACGCCCCGTCCCCCCTGCCTTTCACGCCCCCCGCCCCCCCCCCTGCCTTTCACGCCCCGCCCCCCCCCTGCCTTTCAGCCCCCCCCTGCCTTTCACGCCCTCCCTGCCTTTCACAGCCCCCCCTTCCTTTCACGCTCCCCCCCTGCCTTTCACGCCCCCCCTGCCTTTCACGCTCCCCCCCGCCTTTCACGCCCCCACCTGCCTTTCACGCCCCCCCCTGCCTTTCACGCCCCCCCTGCCTTTCACGCCCCCCCCCTGCCTTTCACGCCCCCCCCCCTGCCTTTCACGCCACCCCCCTGCCTTTCACGCCCCCCCTGCCTTTCACGCCCCCCGCCTGCCTTTCACGCCCCCCCTGCCTTTCACACCCCCCCCTGCCTTTCACGCCCCCCCCTGCCTTACACGCCCCCCCCTGCCTTTCACGCCCCCCTGCCTTTCACGCCCCCCCCCCTGCATTTCAGCCCCCCCCCCCTGCTTTTCACGCCCCCCCCCTGCCTTTCACGCCCCCCCCTGCCTTTCACGCCCCCCCCCTGCCTTTCACGCCCCCCCCTGCCTGCCTCTGGGCAACGCCGGGTATATCAGCTAGTCTGTAATATTTGTAAGGTTTGTGGAGGCTTGTGGTTTTGAATCTCTGTTCAAGATTGACCAGAAAAATATTGGCATATTCCGGTGCCCATTGCAGTGCCCGTTAGATAAATGTCCCTGTTGAAGTGGAAGTAGTTGTGTGTGAGGATGTTTTCTATCAGTTTGGTAATGACTTCAGCGCTGCATTTCTGATCCAGGGGAGAGGTTGCAAGATATTGCAAGCATGCCTCAGTGCCATCCGTGTGGGGGATGTTACTGTACAGGGATTGTGCATCCATGGTAAGACGTAGTGTGTTGGGTGGAAGTTGTTTGTTGTTACGTTTATTGAGGGATTCTGCGGTATCTTGTATGAAGCTGTTGGGGTTCGTAATTAGTGGTTTGAGGATTTTCTCCACTAGGCCTGATATTTGTTCAGTGTGTGTATCCATACTGTACCTGTTATAATTGCTCTGTCGGGGGTTTCCTTGTTAGTGGATTTTGGGAAGCATGTTAAAGATACCAATTTAGTTGTTCCAATCCTGGTTGCAGGTGATAAGGGAATGGGTTTGATGAGATTCTTGCGTTTCTTTGTATATTCCGGGGGTGGAACATGGGTCATTTTCTTGTAGTGGATGTTGTCTTTGAGTTGTCTGTTGCCTTCTTCAATGTATTTCTTTGTGTCCCTAACCCCCACCGCACCTCCGTTATCTGCAGGTTTGATGGTCACGTTGTGGTTGGTTCGCAGTTCCTTGATTGCAGATCTCTCCATGGGGGATAGGTTATACATTGCTTTTTCTCTGCCGTGCTGATGCTAGTGAGGAAACTCGCGATCTGAAGCTCTGTGTGTAGCGGTCTATTTTGCCGTTGCGACTGGTTGGTGGTGTGGAACAGGCTTTCCTCTTCTTGGTGTTATACTCTGTCATTCTGGGGGTGCTCCCTTTTTTTAATGGAAATATTCTTTCAGTCGTAATCTCCTGATGAATTCTGCTAGGTCGGAGTATAATTGGATTTGATCCAGGTTGGTGGTTGGACAGTATGTTGGTCCCCTTAGAGAGAACGGAGATCTCTGGTTTTGTTGGTTCATAATAGTGACAAACAATAGGAAGGCAGACATACACTTCACCAGCCAGCCATACATAACCAGCTTCAGCAGTATACAGACCCCATTCCAAGACCTTATCTTTGAAGTGGACATATGTTCTTTGTTATGAATCAGTGAGGGGAGATCACACACAGCGCCTGTAAGCTCAGAACCCAAATCCACTGCATCTACTATATATTTGTGGTAAAAGGAGCACTACTAGAATTGTGACCTTGTGTATACAACAAAAGACAAAAAGGCGCCAGTGCTACATCCAACGCGACAAATTATAGCGTTTAATACGTATCTGTTTATCTTCTCCTAAGCTAGGGGCATTTAGTTCAATTCCCTGGCCAAAGCATTCCAATCCTACACACACGTCATGGAATGGCCCATTCATAGGGCTTACACTGCTGCACCGGCAAAAGGCCCCCATAACCCCTCTAATGCAGGGAGAACTGTCCCCGATAGACAATAGGGGGAGATCAGCTCTGGGCACCAACTGCCCCTCACAGCTCCCTCTGGGCACCAACTTCCCCTCACAGCTCTCTCCGTGCACCAACTGCCCCTCACAGCTCCCTCTGGGCAACAACAACCCCTCACAGCTCCCTCCGGGCACCAACTGCCCCTCACAGCTCCCTCTGGGCATCAACTGCCCCTCACAGCTCCCTCCGGGCACCAACTGCCCCTCACAGCTCCCTCTGGGCACCAACTGCCACTCACAGCTCCCTCCGGGCACCAACTGCCCCTCACAGCTCCGTCCGGGCACCAACTGCCCCCTCACAGCTCCGTCCGGTCACCAACTGCCCCTCACAGCTCCCTCTGGGCATCAACTGCCCACCACAGCTCCCTCTGGGCATCAACTGCCCCTCACAGCCTCCCTCTGGGCATCAACTGCCCCTCACAGATCCCTCCGGGCACCAACTGCCCCTCACAGCTCCCTCTGGGCATCACTGCTCCTCACAGCTCCCATCGGGCACTATTGCCCCTCACAGCTCCCTCTGGGTATCAACTGCCCCTCACAGCTCCCTCCGGGCACCAACTGCCCCTCACAGCTCCCTCTGGGCACCAACTGCCCCTCAAAGCTCCCTCTGGGCACCAACCACCCGTCACAGCTCCCTGTGGGCACCAACCGCCCCTCACAGCTCCTTCTGGGCACCAACTGCCCCTCACAGCTCCCTCTGGGCACCAACCGCCCCTCACAGCTCCGTCCAACACAAATTCCTTACCCACAATGCATAGGCCCTACCAATGAAGCACAGATACACAACTCCCTTCCCCTGCACCCTGGATCCTCTTTATAGATGCTCCACCACGAGGCACAGATCCACGGGTGGCGTCCTTATACAAGACGCAGAACTCACACTGTTAGACACACTCTTTATTCATTCTTCTCTCCCCCCCCCCCCCTCCTCTCTCATCTCTATTTGCTTATCACTAAACATTAACCTGAACTGTTTATTTCTGGGATGGAGGAGAATGGGGAAGTGGTTATTATGACAAAGGTGAACATCAAGGCGAGGGACACTGAGAGATGTCACCTGGACACTGAGGGCTGTTCTGTCATAGAAGCCTGAGACATGAAATCTGTGATTTATTGTGACAAATAATATACTGTACACATACGCACTATATATACAGAATGTACACATATATTACTATACATACACGATACACATAAATACATACACTTTTAGGCACACTTTCTGTCTCTCCCCTCTCCCTCAAACTCTCCTTCACACCATTATGTCTTTACCCCTCCCACACTCTGCTCAGTGCTCCTGCTATTAACTTTTCCCCTATATATTGTATACCACCCTTTGGTGCGGAGGAGGGCGTGTGCAGGAGCAGGAGGCATCCTCCAGCTAATCGGGAAACTCAACACACTGCACTTGTTACTGAGAGACTGCTGTGACACCAGAGAGATCTCTCTGAGAGACTGCTGTGACACCCTGGAAGACCTCTCTTAGAGACTGCTTGGAGTGACCCTGCTCTCCTCTGTGACTGCTCTCTTGGTTCCTGCCTCTGAATTGACAGGTGTGTAATCTCTTCTGGGATCCTGTGTGTCCTCTTCTTTGGACATAACTGACCCTGCAGTGAACCTTACACTTTAGTAACCTCCCACCCATCCTGGTCACCTCACACTCCAGTGCCGTACTCTGGGGACTTCACGCTCTAGTGACAGTGACCTCACACACTAGAGATGGGCACGTTCATTGGACACATCTCTCCTGCCTGGCGTTCCTGTCGTTTGGGCTCCTGTATGCTTCCCGCTTCTCCTGGATGGTGCTGAGTGGGGGCCGTGATCAGTACCCTCTCCGGGCTGCCCCCTCTCAGGGTTTCCTGCGGAAGTTGCCCTTGGAGGGGGTGATGAAGTTGGTCTATGGGATGCTGGCTCTTCTGGCCGAGTTCTTCTTCCCTCCTGGGGTCCAGAAACTTCACATCTTTCAATCAGACGACCCCGAGTTTCTCTTCATGAACCCCAACGAGTGGCAGCATGCCACCATGTATGGGGCCTTCTGCCTGAGCGGGGCGCTGGATGTCGTGAGTCAGTCCTGTCTGCACAGGCGCTGCCCGCTGCTTGAGCACATGGGAGTCACTGCTGCCTTCTTCATCACCACTCTCCTGCTCCGGTTCCACGCTCACGGGAAGGAGGCCGTGGAGGTGCAGGTTCACTCCCTGCTGCTGCTCACATGTGCCCTCACCTGCGCCATCCTCACCACTGAAATCTGGCTGCCGAACCAACGCCGTCTGTGGTTTGCCAAAACTTGGCTGGTGTTGGTGCAGGGGACGTGGCTTCTCCATGCTGCCTTCATCCTATACCGACCACCAACTGGCCGTCACTGGGATGCGGGAGTCCCTGCTGACCTCATGTTCCTCACCACCTTCTACTGCTGGCATCTAGCCCTGGATGCTGGGCTACTGGCAGCAGTGTTTTGGGCCACCTCCATCCTGCACCGGCGGAGGAGATCAGTGAGGGACGACTACCGGCTGGTGGGAGAGCTGGGACACGGACTGTGGGAGAGGAGGGAGATGAGGGGTTATAAGTTACTTTGGTGATTTGTAAATCTATATATGGAAATGTAAACTATAGAATTTGTTACATAATAAATTCTCCCTGACACTTAGTGTCCTGGAGCCATGATTAATAGTGACAAGACACAAAACAGGAAGACAGACACACAGTTCACCAACCAGCAATACACAAACCTCTCCAGCAGCGAGCAGACCCCATCCAAGGCCTTATCTCTGAAGTGGGCATGTGTGCTTGGTTATAAATCAGTGAGGGGGGATCCCTTCTGTACATGAGAACAGCCAGGATTTCCGCCCCGCTCCCTGTGCTGAAAATTCCTATATTGAAGAAGTGGCCAGTCTGTCCCCGAATAGTGACGGGGACACGTGTGAAAGGGATTCCTGTGATTATTAGCGTTACAATGTGAGGGTAATACTGGTATTGTTCTGTCCGCTGAGGACTGCTAAAGCAATAGACCGTTTCTCCATGTGAGGATTTAACATACAAACATGTGACTGGGTTTGTGCAGTGGGGAACTTGTGGGTTTCTTCCAATTCTAATTTCTGCTCATCACCCACCCCCAGTCCGTGTTTTATTTGTAAGCCGCGCAGTGTTTCATGTTTAGTGAGAGCCTTCCATTGTCACATAGGTGAGGTCTTTCTGATTTCAAACTGAGGTCACTGGGCACCCGCTGCCCCTCACAGCTCCATCTGGGCACCCGCTGCCCCTCACAGCTCCATCTGGGCAACCCGCTGCCCCCTCACAGCTCCATCTGGGCACCCGCTGCCCCTCACAGCTCCATCTGGGCACCCGCTGCCCACTCACAGCTCCATCTGGGCACCCGCTGCCCCTCACAGCTCCCCTCTGGGCACCCACTGCCCCTCACAGCTCCATCTGGGCACCCGCTGCCCCTCACAGCTCCCTTTGGGCACCAATTGCCTGCTGCCCCTCTGGGCACCAACTGCCCCTCACAGCACCCCGCTGGGCACCCACTGCCCCTCACAACCCCCTCTGGGCACCAACTGCCCGCTGCCCACCCACTGTCTCCTCTGGCACCAACTGCCCCTCACAGCACCTGCTGGGCACCCACTGCCCCTCACAGCTCCCTTTGGGCACCAACTGCCTGCTGCCCCTCTGGGCACCAACTGCCCCTCACAGCACCTGCTGGGCACCCACTGCCCCTCACAGCTCCCTTTGGGCACCAACTGCCTGCTGCCCCTCTGGGCACCAACTGCCCCTCACAGCTCCCTCTGGGCATCCGCTGCCCCTCACAGCTCCCTCTGGGCACCCACTGCCTGCTGCCCCTCTGGGCACCAATTGCCCCTCACAGAAGCCGCTGGGCACCCACTGCCCCTCACAGTCCCCCTCTGGGCACCAACTGCCCGCTGCCCACACTGTCCCCCCTGGCACCAACTGCCCACTGCCCCTCACAGCCCTCTGGGCACCCCCTGCCCCTCACAGCTCCCTCTGCCCCCTACCCCCCCCCTCTCAGGCTGTCTTGTATCACTTTAACACCTCGCAATTCCTTATCGCACCGGGCATTATTATAGGACTGTCCTGGAACTAGATTCCATATTCCTCCGTCTCTCCTTTAGTTTATGGGATCCATTTCTCCCTTGTTTAATTGCCTGTCAGTTTTCCCTGTCCCAGCAGCAACGCTGCATGTAAAATGCAGCATTATTGCTACATGTTGTTTACACAGCCTGTGTTGGTTGCCTGCTGCTCATATTCTCCTAGCTGAGAGTGGGCTATTCCTACCCCCCTGTCCTTGCTGACAGTTAGTATAGTCCCACTTCCCATCTAGTGTGACCCTTACTCCTCACTTCCTTTTCACCCTGGACCCCGAGTGAGTAACTGCCTGCTATTTACCCCAGCAAGGCCTTTTTGTTTTACACTGTCTCATCATTGATACACTGCACTTCGGTCCACACATGAATTCAGCGCAGATCTGGCGCTAATGGCGGAGATATATTGATGATATCTTCTTCATCTGGAGAGGAAGTGAGGACGATCTAAAACGGTTCTTGGAATATATCAATGACAACAAAATCAATCTGAAATTTACGGCCTGCACAAACTCCATCTCAGTAGATTTTTTAGATCTCACTATCTATGTCGAGAACAGTTCTCTTAAAACCAAAACATTTTTCAAGAAGGTAGACTGCAACAACTACCTACTGAGAACAAGTTGCCACCACAAGAAGTGGCTATCTAACATACCCCCAGGCCAATTTCCGCCGTATCAGGCGGAATTGCAGCGACGGTAACACTTTTAAAGAACAAGTAGATATCTTAAAAAATCGGTTCATTAACAAAGGATTCAACGAAAACTCATTAAATGAATCCATTAAAAAGACAGGTCTCCTACAACGGAAAGAATATCCTTAAAACAACTCAAAAACAACCGAGAGATAATTTTAACGTCGCATTTCTAACACAGTATAGCCAGGATTCAGGCAAAATACAACAAATTTTAAATAAACACTGGCATCTTTTACAAGGAGATGACACTCTTAAAAACTACCTCCCAGAAAGACCTAAGGTCATTTTAAAAAAAGCAGATAATATAAAGAACAAGCTAGCACCCAGAACAGATAACACCAAAAGGGAAGAAAATTGGCTATCAACAGCCATGGGTTTTTTTTAAGTGCAGCACCCTGTAAAGCTTGCAAACAAGGGTCAAACGACAAAATAGATTTTTCATCACATGTAACAGGTGAACTATTCAAAACCACACACTTTATCAACTGCAAGAGCGACTACGTGGTCTATCGACTAAGCTGCCCCTGTGGACTCCAGTATGTCGGCCGCACCAGCCGACCACTAAGGGTTCGTATATTAGAACATATTGGTAACATCCGACGACAGGTTATGACCCACAGCGTGTCAAAACATTTTTCACTACAACATCAGGGGGACCCCTCTGGCTTGACCTATAGAGCCATAGAGCAGATTCCCCCCCTTTGGAGAGGGGGAGATAGACTTACAAAACTAGCAAGAAAGGAGACATTATGGATTTATAAATTAAAGACGCTAGCACCCCAAGGACTTAACATTGACATCGACATTGGGGCTTTTCTTGAATAAAACATAAAAAAATTTAACACACTAATTATGTTTCTCTTCTTCTCTCCTTTCTCTCCATCCCTCTCCCACTTTTGTACCAGTACCGCTGCAATTTGATGATTCACTCACATTTGTTATTTATCATCTTCACCGTACATATTCCTATACTCATTTTCTTTATGTTCACATGATTGCTATTATATTAACGAGTATATGGAGTTTATCTGCCTCTGTGTAGCATAGCTAACTTATCACACTGCTATTGAGTGAGGGCCATTATGACCGTGGGGTCAAATCCCCGATGAACCACACACGTTAAACACTGGAAATATACACTAAAATATGAGTTCCACACATTTTTAATTACTCATCATTATTTTAAATTATTTTAAACTACTGACCTATCATTTTAAAGAATATATTTTATTTCATTCAGATACCATTGCTATTCTCTAAACTAACCACACGGGGGAGTCAAGACACATACAAGAACTTCAAATATTTTTATAAATCTTAAAAAAAAATTATAATATCATTTCAACATGGGCAATACACCAAATTCTTATTAGCACTGATTATTATTGAACACATAAGTGATACCATATGGTTGCCCCACAAAATTTCCATTTTTTATACTTTCTAATTTTTTTCACATTTAAAACTTTTACATTTTTCATCCTTCTAAAAACAGAACTTGAGCTGTTTCACATACTGGCAGAGCTATGAACACATTTAGCTTAAATGTTACACACTACAGAAATGCAAATTCTAAATGCAAAAGCCATTTTGGGAATGCAAGTCAATTCGTTTAACAAATTGTTTAAAGGTTAAGGTCACAATGTATTTTGCTGCACCTGCCTCCAATTTTAAGAGATTTGTTTAAAGACATGTGCATATTGCCCTAATCACTAATTGTTTGCACCACAAGAGAGATAACTAGAATCCCAGAGATCTAGTCTGCGGAATAGATATCATGTGCGCATGATTAACTGCTTTATATAATACTAGCTGAGAGACCCGGCGTTGCCCGGGATGTGAAGCGTGAATAAGTATGTGTAAATGTTGTATTGTAAACTTGTAATGTTATGTGAATGTTATGTAATATATATAAAAATTGTATTTGTGAAAGAAAAAGAGTAGAAAGCACATGTATATGAGGGAAATTTTGTTAAGTGTATGTTAATTGTTAAGGTTGTTAGTTATGAAAATGTAATTGTTGTAAAGGCTTGTTGAAAGATGTTTATGTCCATTGTTGAGAGTAGTGTATTTGATGTTTAGTTTTGCGAAGGTGTTTTTTTGGTGGCATGTTTTGTGTTGGCAAGAGGTGTTGTTTGTGTTGTTTTTTTGAAGTGCGGTATTGTAGGTGGTGTAGAGGTGTTGTGTGTGTAACTTGAGTTGTTTAAAGTATATTGTGTGTGTGTGTGTTGCGGTAGGTGTGATGTGTGATGTTAGCAAAGTGTTGCAGTGTGTGTGTGTTTAGTATACTTCCTGATGTTGTTGTGTCAACGGAGACTTGGATGGAACAGCGTTCAGGTGTAGAGGTGTTCAAGGCATCCGGCAGTGGTCTGTGAAAGGGTTGTAAATGGGTTAAGTGTGACAGTATTTATGGTTGTTTACTGGTTGTTGTGTGGTGTGTGTGTGTTTGAATGTTATGTGACTTGGTGGTTGATTGTGAGTGTTGTGTGAATGTTGTTTGTGTGTGAATAGTGTGTGTATGTGTACTTTTTTAGTGGTGTGTGTGAGTATTGGTTGTGTGTGAGTGTGGGGTTGGTGGTTGTGCGAGTGTGTTGTGGGTATGTGTTAGTGTGTTGTTGATTGAGTGTGGTGTTTGTGGGTGGGTGAGTGTGGTGTTGTGTGTTATGTGTTGGTGATTGAGTGTGCGGTGTGTGAGCGAGTGAGAGTTGTGAGTATTGGGTGTGCGAGTGGTGGTGGGGGGTGTGATTGAGTGTTATTTGTAAGTGTTGGTTGTGTGTTGTGGGTGTATGTGTGAGTGTTGTTTGTTTGGTGCTCAGAGGTGTGTGTGTGTGTGTATGTAGGAATTTTTCTTGTGTTTGGTGCAGGTGTGTGTGAGTTATGTGTGGGTGTTGTGTGTGTTGGTGAGTTGAGTGTTTGTGCAAGAAATGACACAGACGGCTCCAGTTTAATTGTGTTCCAAATATAATTTATTTAAAGGAAGACCTGAGTTAGCGTGGCGTAGGGGGTGTGTTGCTGTACACGTTTGGGGGGGGTGGGGGGTTGATGTCAAAGGGTGTTTGGTGGTCAGCCGTGTGAATTTAAATTTAATTGAGTGTAGTGTGTCTAGGAGCAAGGTGAAGGGGAGGTGTGTTTCCAGTGTTTAGGGTGTTGTTGGGAGTTAGGGGATTGTTGAATAGTTGTTGTGTGTGGCGTATAAGCACAGGAGTGTTGTGTGTGGATGAGGTGGTGTTGTGTGGGTGTGTGTGACTGTTGTGTGTGTGAGGTGAGTTGGGGAGGTGAGGAGCATCCCGCGATGTGGGGGTGGGGGGGGGGGGGTTGATGTGTGCGTGGGGGATGTTCGGTGGGAGGGTGGGCGTGGGGATGTGGGGTGGGAGGGTGGGGGATGTGGGCGTGGGGGATGTGGGGTGGGAGGGTGGGAGGGTGGGGGATGTGGGCGTGGGGGATGTGGGGTGAGAGGGTGGGGGATGTGGGCGTGGGGTGGGGGGTGGGGGGTGGGGGATGTGGGGTGGGGGGGGTGGGGGATGTGGGGTGGGAGGGTGGGGGGGGTGGGGGATGTGGGGTGGGAGGGTGGGGGGCGTGGGGGATGTGGGGTGGGAGGGTGGGCGTGGGGGGGTGGGGGATGTGGGGTGGGAGGGTGGGGGATGTGGGCGTGGGGGATGTGTGTGGGCGTGGGGATGTGGGGTGGGGGATGTGTGTGGGCGTGGGGGATGTGGGGTGGGAGGGTGGGGGATGTGGGCGTGGGGGATGTGGGGTGGGAGGGTGGGGGATGTGGGGTGGGAGGGTGGGGGATGTGGGGTGGGAGGGTGGGGGATGTGGGGGATGTGGGGTGGGAGGGTGGGGGATGTGGGCGTGGGGGATGTGGTGTGGGAGGGTGGGGGATGTGGTGTGGGAGGGTGGGGGATGTGGGCGTGGGGGATGTGGGGTGGGAGGGTGGGGGATGTGGGCGTGGGGGATGTGGGGTGGGAGGGTGGGGGATGTGGGCGTGGGGGATGTGGGGTGGGAGGGGGGATGTGGGGTGGGAGGGTGGGGGATGTGGGCGTGGGGGATGTGGGGTGGGGAGGGTGGGGGATGTGGGCTGTGGGGGATGTGGGGTGGGAGGGTGGGGGATGTGGGCGTGGGGGATGTGGGGTGGGAGGGTGGGGGATGTGGGGTGGGCGTGGGGATGTGGGGTGGGAGGGTGGGGGATGTGGGGTGGGCGTGGGGGATGTGGGGTGGGAGGGTGGGGGATGTGGGCGTGGGGGATGTGGGGTGGGAGGGTGGGGGATGTGGGCGTGGGGGATGTGGGGTGGGAGGGTGGGGGATGTGGGCGTGGGGGATGTGGGGTGGGAGGGTGGGGGATGTGGGGTGGGAGGGTGGGGGATGTGGGGTGGGAGGGTGGGGGATGTGGGGTGGGAGGGTGGGGGATGGGGGATGTGGGGTGGGAGGGTGGGGGATGTGGGATGTGGGGTGGGAGGGTGGGGGATGTGGGGTGGGGGATGTGGGCATGGGGGATGTGGGCGTGGGAGGGTGGGGGATGTGGCCGTGGGGGATGTGGGGTGGGAGGGTGGGGGTGATGTGGGGGGGTGATGTGTGCTGGTGGGGGGGTGGATGTTGGTTGTGGGTGATGTGTGGTGGGGGGGTGGGATGATGTGGGCTGGGGGGGGGGGTGATGTTGTGGGGGGGGGGTGAGGGGGGGGATGGGATGAGGGGGGGGGGAGTGGATGAGGAGGGAGGGGGGGAGTGGATGAGGAGGGGGGAGGGGATGAGGATGGAGGGGGGGAGGGGATGAGGATGGGGGGAGTGGATGAGGAGGGGGGGGAGGGGATGAGGAGGGGGGGAGTGGATGAGGAGTGGGGGTGTGAGTGTATGAGGAGGGGGAGGGGGATGATGAGGGGGGGAGTGGATATGAGGAGGGGATGAGGAGGGGGGGTGAGTGGATGAGGAGGGGGGGAAGAGGGGATGAGATGGGGGAAGAGGGGATGAGATGGGGGGGGAGGGGATGAGATGGGGGGAAGAGGGGATGAGATGGGGGTGAGGGATGAGATGGGGGGGGGAGGGGATGAGGAGGGGGCTTGAGTGGATGAGGAGGGGGGTTGAGTGGATGAGGAGGGGGGGAGAGGGGATGAGATGGGGGGTGAGTGGATGAGGAGGGGATGGAGTGGATGAGGAGGGGGGGTGAGTGGTTGAGGGGGGGGGGAGGGGATGAGGAGGGGGGGTAGGGGATGAGGAGGGTGGGGTGAGTGGATTGAGTAGGGGGGGGTGAGTGGAGGAGGGGGGGGGGTGAGTGGAGGAGGGGGGGGTGACGTGGAGGAGGGTGGGGGTGAGTGGAGGAGGGGGGGGGGTGAGTGGAGGAGGGGGGGGGGTGAGTGGATGAGGGGGGTGGGTGAGTGGATGAGGGGGGTGGGTGAGTGGATGAGTATGGCCCCGGTATGAGCACCATGCGGTGGAGGAGAGGAGCGGTGGAGCTGGTGGTGGTAATGTTTTTTTTTTCTCCGGTATGAGCACCATTCGGTGGAGGAGGGGGGCGGGTGTGTGGTTAATGGGGTATTTTTTGATCCATGTGGTGGAGGTGAGGAGCGGGGGGGGGTGTTAATGGGTTTTTTTTTTGATCCGGATGAGCACCCATGCGGTGGAGGAGAGGAGCGGGGGGTGTTGTTAATGGTGTGTTTTTTACTCCGGATGAGCAGGATGCGGTGGAGGTGAGGAGCGGGGGGGGGGGGGGGGGGGTTAATGGCGTCTTTGTGGCTCCGGATGAGCACCATGCGGTGGAGGAGAGGAGCGGGGGGGCGAGTGGTGGTAATGGGTTTATTTTTACTCCGGATGAGCACCATGCGGTGGAGGAGAGGAGCGGGGGGGCGAGTGGTGGTAATGGGTTTATTTTTTACTCCGGATGAGCAGGATGCGGTGGAGGTGAGGAGCGGGGGGGGGGGGAGGTTAATGGCGTCTTTGTGGCTCCGGATGAGCACCATGCGGTGGAGGAGAGGAGCGGGGGGGGCGAGTGGTGGTAATGGGTTTATTTTTTGATCCGGATGAGCACCATGCGGTGGAGGAGAGGAGCGGGGGGTGTTGTTAATGGCGTGTTTTTTACTCCGATGAGCAGGATGCGGTGGAGGTGAGGAGCGGGGGGGGGGGGGGGGGGGTTAATGGCGTCTTTGTGGCTCCGGTATGAGCACCATGCGGTGGAGGAGAGGAGCGGGGGGGCGAGTGGTGGTAATGGGTTTATTTTTTACTCCGGATGAGCAGGATGCGGTGGAGGTGAGGAGCGGGGGGGGGGGGAGGTTAATGGCGTCTTTGTGGCTCCGGATGAGCACCATGCGGTGGAGGAGAGGAGCGGTGGAGCGGGTGGTGGTAATGTTTTTTTTTTCTCCGGATGAGCACCATGCGGTGGAGGAGGGGGGCGGGGTGGTGGTAATGGGGTATTTTTTGATCCATGTGGTGGAGGTGAGGAGCGGGGGGGGGTGTTAATGGGTTTTTTTTTTGATCCGGATGAGCACCATGCGGTGGAGGAGAGGAGCGGGGGGTGTTGTTAATGGTGTGTTTTTTACTCCGGATGAGCAGGATGCGGTGGAGGTGAGGAGCGGTGGGGGGGGGGGGGGGGGGTTAATGGCGTCTTTGTGGCTCCGGATGAGCACCATGCGGTGGAGGAGAGGAGCGGGGGGGCGAGTGGTGGTAATGGGTTTATTTTTTACTCCGGATGAGCACCATGCGGTGGAGGAGAGGAGCGGTGGGGGCGAGTGGTGGTAATGGGTTTTATTTTTTACTCCGGATGAGCAGGATGCGGTGGAGGTGAGGAGCGGGGGGGGGGGGAGGTTAATGGCGTCTTTGTGGCTCCGGATGAGCACCATGCGGTGGAGGAGAGGAGCGGTGGGGGCGAGTGGTGGTAATGGGTTTATTTTTTGATCCGGATGAGCACCATGCGGTGGAGGAGAGGAGCGGGGGGTGTTGTTAATGGCGTGTTTTTTACTCCGGATGAGCAGGATGCGGTGGAGGTGAGGAGCGGGGGGGGGGGGGGGGGGTTAATGGCGTCTTTGTGGCTCCGGATGAGCACCATGCGGTGGAGGAGAGGAGCGGGGGGGCGAGTGGTGGTAATGGGTTTATTTTTTACTCCGGATGAGCAGATGCGGTGGAGGTGAGGAGCGGGGGGGGGGGGGAGGTTAATGGCGTCTTTGTGGCTCCGGATGAGCACCATGCGGTGGAGGAGAGGAGCGGGGGGGCGAGTGGTGGTAATGGGTTTATTTTTTGATCCGGATGAGCACCATGCGGTGGAGGAGAGGAGCGGGGGGTGTTGTTAATGGCGTGTTTTTTACTCCGATGAGCAGGATGCGGTGGATGGTGAGGAGCGGGGGGGGGGGGGTTAATGGCGTCTTTCATGCTCCGGATGAGGACCATGCGCTGGAGGTGAGGAGCGGGGGGTATGGGTGTGGATGAACACCATGCGGTGGGCGTTGTGGAGGTGAGGAGCGGGGTGAGGACCGGGGGGGGGGTGGTGTTTGGGGGGGGTTAATGGTGTCCGTGGTGGAGGTGAGGAGCGGGGGGGGGGGTTAATAATGGTGTCCGTGGTGGAGGTGAGGGGGGGGGGGTGTTAATGGCAAGTCAGTATGCCTCCGGATGAGCACCATGCGGTGGAGGTGATGAGCGGGGGGGGGGGGGGGGAGGGGTGTTTAATGGTGGTTAATGCTGAGTCGGTAGCCCTGGAGCAGAGTGTGGGGTGGGGGTGTGCGAGGGTGGTGTTTTGAAGAGGCGGTGTGTGGATGTGGGTGTATTTATAGAGAGAAGAGTATTTATAGAGAGAAGACTCTGTACCTGATTGTTAGAAGGTGGTGAGGTAGCAGGTGGTCAGGGTTTGTCCCAAAAAAGTTTCAGATCTGTCAGTTGTGCAAATGTCTAGAGCAGTTAGGGTTAGGTGCAGCGATTCCCAAAGCTCAGTGAGGGGTGGTAGAGTGTGTCAGTGGTGTAGCTCAGTGAGGGGTGTGACAGTGTGTCAGTGTTGTTGGCCTTAGACCAATGAGAGGTGTGCGGGGGCGGGCATGGTGCGGGGGTGCTGGCCGCAGACCAATGACAGGTGTGCGGGGGCGGGCATGGTGCGGGGGGGGCGGGCATGGCCGACCAATGACAGGTGTGCGGGGGCGGGCATGGTGCGGGGGCGGGCATGGCCTGAGGCGGAGTGACAGGCCAAAGGTGCAATGGCATTGTCCCTAGGGACACCGGACATCCAGCAGGCAGGCATGCATGCATGCAGGCAGGCAGGCAAACATACAGTGCTTTCACTAATATAGTATAAGATTATTACTGTCTGCACCACCATTGTATGTATTTATGTATGTATTTAGCTTTTTAACACTTTTTAATCACTTTTCACATCATTGGACAATAGTCCAACACCCAACAATGAATAAAGGTTGTTATACGCTATGTAATTGTACCAGCACCAATTGATGCCAATCCAATCATCAATTAGATATCAGCCTATAAAGAGGGAGGACACAGGGCATCCGGCAGTAACCTGACGAAGCATCACTGCGAAACGCGTAGTTCCCTGCCGGAGCCCATTGACTGAAGGACCCAGCCAGCCTGCTGACATCCGGTAAGACCTCCTCTTCCGGTCCCGCCGTCGGACGCGACCACGGGAGCCACACTGGTGAGAGGAACAATACCGGACGATCGGGCTGATGCTGGCTGTTTTCAAAGCTGTATCGTGAGTGTTATATTGTTTTTTGTACCTAATAAATCTTATTTGCTCACTCACCGAGTTCGGCCCTTTTCTTTCAATTTGGGCCCCCGGGAGAGAAGCAACTCACATACTGCCTCCACTGTGGAGGGTGAGAAAGCTATTCATTGCTTCTGGCAGCACTCCGTGAAGGAAAATGTAGAAAGGTTGTAAAGAGGCGGTCACTGCTGCCGCAGGGAAAATGATATAGCTCACGCTAGAAAATAAATTATAGGTTTATTTGTGCAAATATAGCAAAAAACAGCCGCAGAGAAGAACTCTGACGCGTTTCGTCACGTGTGTGACTTTGTCGAAGAGTGTGTGACTTTTTCCTCCGTGAAGGAAAGACTGCACACCAGACTCTGCTAACCAGCCCCATTATCCCTTTAACCCCAGACCAACAGCAGGCTATACAAACACACAGAAGCCCTGCTAGTCATCCACATATAGCACATATTTTGCATCTGCCCACAAATAGCTCAATAAACCACACAATTTTATGTAAGAATTTTTATTTAAATTTTTTTTCTCTTTTTAAAATATTTTTAAGAATATTAATTATTTTAAAGGAAAACTTTTTTACTCTCTATTGTACCCTCTGGCTACCAAAACACTAATTCCGTGTTCCATATCTTTTTATCTCTATGTTTGAGCAAAATCCCGTGCGCTGACCAACCCTCCATCTACACTGCACTTCAGACAGAGAAGCACTCTCTATCTACATTACATCACCAAGCACCTATCTCCCTGTGATTTCCCTCAATAAAACCAAGAAAGAGAAAAGGACTTGTTTGTGCTTTGGAAGAGGTGAGACACGAGTTAAGCTACCTGGAGTCATTCATACACCATTCGTGACCCTGGCTTCAGGATATACATACATACACATACATACATATATACACATACATACATACATACATACATACATATATACACATACATACATACATACATACATACATATATACACATACATACATATATACACATACATACATACATACACATACATACATATACATATATACAGTGTTCGACAAACCTATACATTTGCTCGCCACCGGGCGAGTGGATTTAACCCCCGGGTGAGTAAATATTGGCCCAAGCAGCACACGTTTGGTACTAGGTGGCGAGTAGATTTTTTTGTGTGGCGAGTAGATTTTTTGTGATTTGTCAACCACTGCTTATATACACATACATACATACACATACATACATACACATACATACATATATACACATACATACACATACATACACATACATACATACAGATACATACATATATACACATACATACACATACATACAGATACATACATATATACACATACATACACATACATACACATACATACATACACATACATACATATATACACATACATACATACATATGTAGCCCCGAGGTATATTTACGTTTTCTGGCCCCCCTCCGCGAGTGCCGTGCGGTAGCGGGTGCCGCCGGAGGCTGCGACGGACCCGCCGGCACTTCGCGAGGGTGGGGGCCAGTGCAGGGAGCAGGGCGGGACTGTGAGGCGCAGGACGGTTGCCGGGGACGCGATCGGGCCGTTGCTAAGGCCGCGATCGCGTTGCCCTGGCCTGGCGGCTTGTGCAGAGGGCGCCGCCATTGCGCGTTAGCTCGCGCATGCGCAGTAGGCGGCAAGCGCGAGATAGGACCCCAGGGCTAGGAGAGATCGCGCGAGAGTAGGGAAGTGTAGAGGGAGGTTGAGGCGGCCATTAGCGTTCGCGCATGCGCGGGAGAAGCGCGCACGCGGCCCCAATGCTTAGGCAGCCCCCTGGGAACTACAATTCCCAGGAGGCATAGGGAGACAGGCACCAGGTGCCCCATAGCGGCCAATAGTGCTGGAGGATGCTCAGCCCGGAATATAGATACATTTCCCGGCTTTGCACACGTCAGTCAGACAGAAGCAGAGGAAGGAGTAGGAAGGGTGTAGGGAGCGCGTGGCTCCTACACCAGGTAAGGGTTCTCCTTAGGTCCCCGGGCAGGCCCCAATTCCCGGTAAGGGCAGGGGGTAACTGAAGAGGGACGGCCCTAGATAGGGAAGGTCACCCTTAGGTGCGAAAGGTGCAGGTTTGGCAGTGCCACAGCGGTTAGTGCTGTGCGCACTGGCAAATAGGCACAGCGTGCGAGCAGTGGATTATTGCTGCGGGTATCCAGGTGGCTGTGTACGATTGCCAGCTGTGTGTGTGTCGCTGCATGTGCTGGGCGCAGCGTGTGTGAAAGTCTGCAGGCTGACGGTGAGAGCTGTGTGTCTGCTGCAGGCTGTTAGGAGTAGCGAGTAGCTATTTGTTAGGGAGGATTAGGGACGTGGGTAGCTAGGGAGTGGGGCAGGTTATTACTCCACAGGCCCTAGGAGTTTCCCCCAAGTCACCCCAGGTTGCGGTTCATCAGGGACAGGCCCTAGGTTAGGGTTCCTGTCACGTTAGGGTTAGTTAGGGATAGACAGGGATAGCGGCGGTTGCTGTTCCCGTGATTCGGTTGCTGTTACCGTGAGACGGTTGTGTTCCCGTGAAGCGGGTGGGACCCTCGTGGGGGTTCCTGGAGAAGTACCTGGATAGGATCAGACGGATGCATCGCACGTCTGACCCTTTTAGAAGAGTGTTGCTGACCCGAGCACCGGAGTGCTCGGAAGGTACCTCTGTATTATATGTGCACCAACAGGCCTATTAGTTCATAGTGACTGCGCAGTCACCCACTACCTCCGTAGGAGTACGGGACATTGGGTGTGGGGGGATCACAGGACACTGGGTGGGAACACCAGACATTGGGCTGAAGTGATGCGGATAGAGCATAAGGTTATGATGTTATGTAATGTGTGTTAGGAAAGT